>NW_007248415.1:142341-199206 GCF_000164805.1 Carlito syrichta
TCAGCCTTCCGAGTAGCCGGAATTACAGGCATGTGCTACACGCCCAGCTGATTTTTTGATTTATTGTAGAGATGAGGTCTCGCTGCCCAGGTGAGTCTCGAACCCGCGGGCTCAGGCAATCCACTCACCTCAGCCTCCCAAAGGCGTGGGATTACAGGCTGAACCACTGAGCCCGGCTATGCTTTATACTTTCAAGCATGCAAATCCTATATGTAATTTGTTAGCTATATACCTATTTCATTTTTTTGAGCAATTGTAAATGACATTGCTTTAATTTTTGTGATCATGTGCCTATTGCTAATATATAGAAATAGAATTGATTGTCATAATTTTATCTTCTACTCTGTGACCTTGCTGACTTCATTTGCTAATTACAGGAGTTTTCTCTCCGTCTCTCTGTCTTTTTCTCTTTCTCTCCCTCCCTTCTTTCTTCCGCCTCCCTCCCCTTCGTCTATCCCTCTTCCTTTTCCTTCCTTATTTCCTTCCTTTTCTATTTCCTTCTCTCCCTTCCTCCCTTTCTTCCTCTTCCACTTTTTCTTCTTTTTGTAGATTTTCGGGATTTCTACACAAACATGTCATCTGAAAATAGGAAGTTTTATTTCTTTCCTTCTCATTTGTATGACTTTTCTTTTCCTTTTGTACCCTATTGTACTGACCAGAACTTCCAGGTTTATGCTAAGAGTATTTTTATTATTAAGAGTAGTAAGAGAAGACAGCTTTGCTGTGTTCCCATTCTTGGAAAAAAGCATCTGTTCTTTGACCATTAAGTATAAGACTATTTGTGGATTTTATGCAGATTCTTCTTATTGAGTTGTGAAAGTTCCTCTCTGTTCCTATTTTTATGAGAGTTTTTATCAGAACTTTTTTTTGTTTGCTTTTAGAAATAGGGTATTGTTATGTTGCCCAGGCTGGTCTCAAATTCCTGGGCTCAGATGATCCTCCCACCTCAGCCTCCTAATTAAGCTGGGGCTACAGGTGTATGCCACTGTGCCCACCTGTAATGAATATATATATTTTTAACTTTAAAATTTTTTATTTTAAAGATGTGGGATTCAATTCAGGGTTAGGTATACAAATATTCACTATGCAAGTACCCTTGTTGATGAGGTGTGCTGCCCCCTTCCCCAGGCAGATTCCTACTACTGCCAATCTTACCTCCCCACCCCCCACGCCCACCCCATGCAGTTTCCTGCTACTGCCAATCCTTTTCTTATAACATTACAATAGTTGTTCAAGGTCAGCTTATAAGTGAGAACATGTGATACTCAGTTTTTTGTTTCTGTGAAAGATTACTCAGTATTATAGACTCTAAAGTTCATCCAGGTTCTGCAAAGTTCATGATTTTGTTCTTCTTTATGGCTGCATAAAATTCCATTGTGTATATGTACCACATTTTAAAAATCCAGTCCTCTTTTGATGGGCAGCACAGTTGGTTCCATGTTCTTGCTATTGTGAACAATGCTGTGATAAACATACCTGTGCAAGTATTTTTTTTACAGAGTGATTTAAGTTCTTCTAGGTATATTCCCAGTAGGAGGATTGCAGGGTTATATGGAAGGTCAATTTTTTAGAACTTTTAGGAATCACCACAATGTTTTCCACAGAGGCTGTACTAGTTTACACTCCCACCAGCAGTGTAGAAGTGTTCCCTTTTGGCCACATCCACTCCGGCATCTGTTATTTTTTGTTATTGATGATAGCCATCCTGACTGGATTTAGGTGGTATCTTAGTGTAGCTTTAATTTGCATTTCGTTGATGACTAGTGAGGCTGAGCAGTTTTTCATGTATCTGTTGGCAGATCATAAGTCTTCTCTTGAGAACTGTCTATTCATATCTTTTGCCCACTTTGTAATGGGGCTGTTTGTTTTTTTCTTTTCAGCACGTTTGAGTTCTTGTAGATCCCAGATGTTAGGCCTTCGTCAGACATACAGTTGGCAAGTACTTTTCCCAGTCTGTGGGCTGTCTCCCTGCTCTCTTGATAGTTTCTTTAGCTTTGCATAAGCTTGTTTGATGAGGTCCAACTTGTCTATCTTATCTCTTATGGCATGGGCACTTGGGGGTTTTGATCAGGAATTGGTTGCAGTTCCAATTTCCATAAGGGTGTCTCCTGCGTTTTCTAAGGTTTTTATAGTTTGAGGTTTTACCTTTAGGTCTTTGGTCCATTTAGAGTTTACTTTTGTGTGTGGTGATAAGTGGGGGTCTTGTTTGAATCTTCTGCATGTGGTCAGCCAGTTTTCCCAGCACCATTTACTGAGCAGGTTCTCCTCTCCCCAGTGGTTGGTGGTGGAGGCTTTGTTGAAGATGACTTGGTTGAGAAATTGAGGTTCTGCTTCTGGACTCTCATCTTGTCCCACTGATCTATATGCCTGTTCTTATACCAGTACCAGGCTGTTTTGATTATTTTAGCTTTATAATAAAGTTTAAAGTCTGGGATTTTGATTCCTTCCACTTTTTTTTTTTTGCTGAAGATTGTTTTGGCGATTTGTGGTCATTTATGTTTCCATATGAATTTCTGTGTTGTTGTTTCTAGGTCTGAGAAGAATGTTGCTGGCAATTTGATGGGTATTGTGTTAAATCTGTAGGTTGCTTTGGGTAGAATGGACATCTTAACAATGTTGATTCTTCCAATCCATGAGCATGGAATATTTTCCCACTCATTTGTGTCATCTTTGATTTCTTTGAGCAATGTTTTGTAGTTTTCATTGTAAAGGTCTTTCAAATCTCTGGTTAGGAAAATGCCAAGGTATTTCATTTTTGTGTGGCTATTGCGAATGGTATTGTACTTTTTATTTGGATTTTTGTTTATTATTGTGTATAGAGATGCGACTGTCTTTTGTACATTGTATTATACCCTGAGACTTTGCCAAAGTCCTTTATCAGCGCAAGGAGGTTTTTGATAGATTCTTGGGTTTTCGAGGTATAGAATCATGTCATCTGCAGAGAGGGATAACTTGACTTCCTCTCTTCCTATTTGGATACCCATGATCTCCTTCTCTTGTCTGATTTTCTAGCCAGGACTTCCAAAACTGTTGAAAAGGAGGGGTGAGAGTGGGTGTCCTTGTCTTGTTCCTGTTTCAGGGGAAATGGTTCCAATTTCTGTCTGTTTAGCAATATGCTGGCTGTGGATTTCTCATAAATGGCTCTTACTATTTTGAGGTATGTTCCATCTATGTTTAGATGTTTGAGGTTTTTTTTATATAGAAGGGGTACTGGATTTTATCACAATTTTTTTCTGCATCTAATGATATAAGCATGAGGTTTTTGCTTTTACATCTGTTGATGTATTTAATTACGTTTATGATTTTACCAATGTTTAACCAGTTTTGCATCTGGGAGATGAAGCCTTCTTGGTCGTGGTGGATGATTTTTGACATGTGTTGTTGAATCCAGTTTGCTAGGATCTTGTTGAAAATTTCAGCATCTATGCTCATCAAGGATATTGGTCTGTAGTTCTTTTTCTTTAATGATTTGGGGAGAGTTCCATCTTTCTCATTCACCTGAATACTTTCAATAGGATTAGTATCAGTTCCTCCGTGTATGTTTTGTAGATTCTGCAGGAAAGACATCTGGTCCAGGGCTTTTTTTTTTTAGCTAGTTTTCTTATGACATAGTCAATTTCCTGGATTTTATTGGTCTATTTAGGGTCTAGATTTCTTCTTGTTTCAATCTGTGGATGTTGTGTGATGTCAGAAAATTCTCCATTTCCTTTAGGTTTTCAAGTTTGTTTCCATACAAGTGTACATAGTAGTCTCTGATGATCTTTTGTGTTTCCTCAAGGTCAGTTGTGACTTCATCTTTTGTGTTTCTGATTGTGTTTATTTGGGCTTTTTCTCTTTTTCTTGGTCAGTCTAGCTAGGGGACCATTAATCTTGTTTATCCTTTCAAAGAATCAGCTTTTTGTTTCATTGATTTCTTTGTATTATCTTTTTGTTTCTATGTCCTGGATTTGGGCCTTTATTTTGGTGATCTGGATTCTTCTGATGAAATTAAGGTTTTGGTGGTCTTGTTTTTCCAGATTCTTAGGTGATTTGTTAGGTTGTTAACTTGTGATCTTTCCATTTTCTTCATGTGTGTTTGTAGGGATATGAATACCCCTCTTGGTACTGTTTTCATGGCATCCCAGAGGTTTTGGTAAGATATTTCTTCATTTTCACTTGTTTCCAGGTATCTTTTAATCTCTGTTTTGATTTCCATGTTGACTCAGGAGTTGCTTAGCATCCTGCTGATTAGTGTCCATGTCTTTGTGGGTTTTGGGGGAACTTTGTTGGTGTTGATATTTATTTTTATTCCACTGTGGTCTGAGAAGGTGCATGGCAGAGTTTCAATCTTTTGAAATTTGTTCATGTTTGATTTATGGCCAAGGATGTGTTTGATCTTACAGTATTTAGGAGTTGGTCTTCTCATTCGTTGTCTCACAGGGGTTCCCTGAATCTCTTGTGTTTGAATGATCGCATCACTGATGAGATGAGGGAAGTTTTCTTGAATAATTTCATGGAATGCTTGTTCCAGGGTTGTGTCTGTCTCTTTTTCTGCCTCAGGAAGTCCATTTAATCTTAGGTTTAGCCTCTTGAAATAATCAGTCATATCTTGAAGGTTTTGCTCTGTCTTTTTAAGCTTCTTCTATGTTTTTGACAGTTTGGGTTAGTTCTATATTTTGGCCCTCAATCTCTGATATTCTTTCTTCTGTTTGGCTAATTCTGCTTTCCATGCTTATCAGTTTGTTATTTATTTCATTTGCAGTATTCTTTACTGTTGTTATCTCAGTTATCAATATCTTCATTCTTTTTTCTTGTCTCTCCTCAATTCTATTTATTCTCTCTATTAATGTCTTGATATCTGGGTTTGTATTTTGAGACCAGTCATTCTGGGGGCTCTTCATTGTTTGTCTTCTGAAGTCTGTATTCTCAGTATCTGATCTCCCAGGGGTCTGTGTGAGGCTCATATTCTTCTTTTGGTTTTTTTCTTCATTTGTGTAGATTTTTCTCCCCGTCCACTTTTCTCCCCCTCTTCTTTCATTCTGTCATTCAGGGATGGGGCTGTTGCTTTTACTTCTGTTTGCGCAGTCTTCTATTCTTCCTTATGTTGATTTTCTGGATTTTGTTCAATTCTGAAGCTGCACTGTGGGTTGGGGGCTGTACTTTTTGCAGTTTTGAGATTTAATTGAAGGGGGTGTGTGAATCAGAATCTATCTGCAGATCCCAGTATCCACTGACAGGTGTGTGGGTCTCCTGGAACCCACTTCCCACTGCCTTACAATGTCCATGCAGTGGGGGTATAGGTTTGCCTCCTGAAAGCAAAATGAGGTAAGAAAAATTAAAAGAATGGGAAGAGGAGGGAGAGGGGTCAAGAGGAAGGTAGAGAGAGAGAAGAGTAAGAGGGAAAACAGACAGACATACCAACTACCAAATGAAAAGAGTCACAAAGACAGAAAAGAGTAAAAAAAAAAAAAAGAGACAATCATACAAACATGCAAACCAACAACAACCTCCCTTTTGATGTACTCTCCATATACAAACAGGAAGTCTAAAAAAATAGATAAAATAACAGAAACAAAGCAAGTACAAAAAAGTTATTGAAAACAGAAAGAAAGAGAAAAAGACTAACAGACAAAAAATGAGGAAGACTAACAGACAAACAAACAAACAAACAAAAAACAAGGAACCAAGCTCACTCTGAGGTCATTTTTGTAAATTCAAACTTCCTTTCAGCTCTGATCTCCAGTCCCTCCCCTCTGCTCTCAGAGTAGGCTGATAGAGTTGCTCTCAGCTTGGGTCAGATGCCCTAGGACTACTGTGGAAGGAGGGTGGATCAGATCTGGACTCATCCGGCTTGCTGCCTGTCAAGTCTGCCACTCAGATCTGACCTGTCTGTGTTGATTTAGTGTGGGAGAGGGGTGTCTGTCTCTCCGAGTTTGATGAGATTACCTTAGGTACCAAGTTGGAGTCTGTGTGGAGCTGGGTAGGGCAATGCAGGTCTCTGCCTGGTCCTGGGACCGAGAAAATGACTGACCTCACTGGGGATGGGGCTCCTTTCTGGCTCTCCCCAATCTTCTTTCTCCACTGATCAGATCCGCGGTTCCAGTCAATTTGCTTGAACAGATGATGGTGTGAGCCAGGCACCAGGTGATGAGAATCTGCTGGATTTGGCAGGTTCTCCTCAGGATAGTCCTGTGAACAGCAGATGATCCTGCGCACCAGTGGCTCCAATCTCAAGGCAGTGGGATTGCAGTCACCTCCAGAGGAGAGCCCAGATGCATGAACCTGAGTGTTCCTTTAGATGGACTTTCACTCACCCCTGGCACACTCCTACTTATGCAGAGTCTTTATGGACACTTGCTTTTGCAGAGACTCTCAGAGTGCGACCTGTTCTGTCGCCATCTTGCTGGAAGTTCCCTGTAATGAATATTTTAAAATGCATTTCTCATCAGTTGATATGATAATGTGATTTTTCTTTTTCTGCTTATGGATGTAGTGTATTACATTGAATGACTTTCAAATATTGAATCAGTTTTGATCAGTCTCACATCCCTGGAATAGGGATTACACTTGGTCATGGTGTGTAATTCTTTTTTCATGTAGCTGATTTTGTTTTCTAATACTTTGTTAAGGATTTTACACCTATATTTTTGAGGAGTATTGGTATGTAGCTTTCTTTTATGTGCTTATTTATTGATTTATTTTGAGTTGGAGTCTCACCCTGTCACTCATGCTAGGATGCAGTGGCTCACTGCAGTCTCAAACTCCTGGGCTCAGGTGATCCTCTCACTTCAGCCTCCCAAGTAGTAGCTGAGACCACAAATGCATACCATCACACTGGCTAATTTTTTGATATTTTGTAGAGATGAGGTCTTGCTATGCTGCCTAGGCTGGTCTCAAACTCCTGGTCTTAAGCAGTCCTCCCACCTTGGCCTTTCAAAGTGCTGGGATTACAGGAGTGAGCAACCACATTCAGTCTTTTTGGGTGCTTTTTATGGTTTTGGTATCAAGCTATTACTAGCTTCATAAAATAAATGGAGAAGTCTTCTTTCTTCTTTTCTTTTCTGAAAGAGATTGTGTAGATTTCATTTTAATTCTTTTTAAAAAATGTTTGGCTGATTTCTCCAGTAAATCCATGTGGTCATGGAGGTATTTGGGGGAGATTTTAACAATTACAAATTCAATTTTCTTTGCAGTTGTAGGGTTATGCAATTTATCTACTTCATATTGGGTGAGTTTTGGTAGTCTGCATTTTTTGAGGAACTGATCCATTTCATTTAAGTTGTCAAATTCATGTGTGTAGAGTGGTTTGTGGGATTCCCTTGTTATCTTTTTCATGGCTGCAGGGTTTGTAGTGATATTGTCTCTTCTTTCTTGATATTGTTAATTTCCTGGAAGTGGAAGCCTTCCTAGTTTGCTTTTAATATGTTTTTTTATATTATACAAGTTATATACTGGTGCATTCTTATTATAAAATTCTAGAAGAATTAGAGCATGAAGTATAAGAGTAAAATCTCCTTTCACTGTCTTTTCCATCTGTACCCAGAGGTAATGAGTGTTAACAGTTTGGGTGATGTTTTAACATGTAATTCCTCAGTTAAAAACTCTCCAAGCTTCACATGTCACTCAGTAAAAGCCAAAGTCTTGACAATATCCTATAGGACTTTCTATGATCTGGCTTTTCATAATTTATTTGATCTCATATTTTACAACTCTCCTCCTTGGCCCTTGGTTTTGGTCACACTGTCCTCCTTTTTTTTGATATTTAACCAGGCCAAGCACCCACTGAGACAAGACTCTAGCCTCTATCTTCTGGAAGATATTACATTGGCTATAAAGCTCTTACTGCACTCAGATCTTTGCTAAACAGGTCCGTTTTAGTAAAGACTTCCATGACCTCCTGTTTAACATAGAAATGCTCCTGTTTCCTATTGTCTCAAATTCAGTTTCTTGTTTTATATTTTCTGCATGGTAGTTATCAATATCTAACCTTCTTCATATTTTACTCGTTTTAAAAGTTGTCTATCTTCTAGAATGAAGTTCCTTGAGAGAAAATATTTTTATTTGTTTTGTCCATAAGTGTTCACTTATAGGGTCTAGAATGCCTGGCAAACAGTAGGGATTCAATAAATGTCTATAGAATAAATAATAAATGAGGGAAGGAAGTGTGTCCAACTTAGCTTTGACTTCTTGTGTCAAATTCCATTGGTCCTGGCTTAGAGAACCTGATCTGGTGTCACTGGATTTATTTGTCCTTTCTGGAGATATGTTTAATTCTTTCAGAAATTCAGGATCTGAGAAAGATGGCTTAAGAACCATTCTACTTGGAATGGTAGAATTAGAACTCCTAATAAAATTTTAACTTCTAATGAAGTAATAGTCATTAATGGTTGCTAATGCTATTTGTTAAAAGGCTGATGGGGATATTATGATGGGGCAATCAAGCTCACAGCACCTGAACCCACGAATAAGTCTTAATATTATAAAAATAAGACAACTTTATACGCTTTCTGTTGTGATCCAAATGGAGGTACACAGCATTACCTATAAAATAATCTTACAAAACAAGTAGTTGAATCTAAGTCTTGTCAATTCTCCAGATCGATTTACCTGTTTAAAAGTCAATACAATGAATAGGGAAACATCTTAAATGACATCACAAGAATACAATCAACCTTTTCCAAACTGCAGAAAATTCTACAGGATAAATTACTCAATTTTCTCAACAAATAAATATCATAAAAAGGAAGGGAGAACTGTTGTAGACTAAAATATACTCTGACCAATTGCAATGTGTGGACATTGTTTGGATTTTGATGTCAACAGTACAGTTATAAAGATATTATAACCATATTTGGAGGAAATTGAGTATGACTTGGTTATTAAATGATATAAAAATTATGGCTAAATTTGTTTGGTAAGGTAATACTATTTCCATTATGTTTAAAAAATTCTTATCTTTGGAGATATGTACTGCTGCATTTAAGAAGAAATGACACAATGTCTGGAATCTGCTTCAAAACATAGCAAATCACCCACTCTTTTCCCCAAACACCCAAATTAAAAGAAGTGATCAAAAGACTAAATGTGTGTGTATGTGAGGGGTGGATGTATGTAACAAGAATGGCGGAATATTGATACTTGCTGAAGCTGGGTAAATGGCACATGAAGCTGTATTCCCCCTTCTACAAGTCTCTGTACTTTGTATATGTTTCAAAATTTTTACCATAAAATGTTTTTTAAAAAAGTGCTCTTTGCACCTTATTTTTAAGGGATTCTTTAGGAAACTGGAAGATCTAATCTCGTTGATCAATTTTTACAAGGCTTCATTTGTCCTTTGTTAATTTTCCTTCTGGTTGAGGACTTTAAGACATTGTGCAGGACCCTTTTAAGTATGGGCCCATTGACTATTTCAAAAGTCAGCAGTGACTTTGGGGAGTCTACTTCATACTTGTACACCAATATTCCCACTGAATTGGGGCCACTGCATCAAAATGAGGTGTCTCTAATTTTAGATTAGACCCAGGAAGATTCAGATGGTTGCCGTTTATAACTGGTATAAATTTCAGGCCGTGAGAGGAGATGTGCAAGAAATAGTATGAAATTTTAAAAATATATCTCCACTTAATTTATAATTTAAGCCTTGGTCCTGCTGTTGTCCTGTTTGGATTTCTACCTGTCCCTATTTGGAAATCATACATGACTAAGGTTTTGAGGGTAAAATGAGAGCACACATATATGGTTTAAAAGTCCATCAGCTTGATAGCCATGGCTCCTTTAGGTGTGGTGGCTCCTGTGCCATGTGTGGGACAGGCTGCTATGATTCTGCTTGTGTGCACAATACAGTCATCTCCTTTTAGAGTTCTTGCTACATCTTCCTCTCTAGGGACATTTCAGAGGGCCCCTCTCCTCCTTGGTCCACAGGCCTTTCCCCCTAATCCAATCAGCACTTCTGTAGTAGGAAGAGAAGGAGGCACCTGATATTAAAAATCCTGTTTCCATTATGTTCCTGCTCAAATTTCCTCTTTCTTATGGAGTTTGTAGTTTTAGAAATAAAAGACAAGATGATCAACGTGCTACCGCTGCTTTCAGCCCTGTCATACCACTCCTCTGAGCAATGAGCACAGAGTTTGCTACCTGTTTGAAATAAAGGGACAAAATAAAAAAAATTAAACAGAAACATGTTAACATCTCAAAGTATTTTGCTACATTTAAAATGTGAGAGAGTTGAATTTGTTAGAGAGGTTTCATTGGGAATAAGGAATTGTTCTTGAACATGAGGTCCACAGAATACTCTGATGTCATCGCTGAGGTCAGAGATGATATACCTGGTGACCTTTGAACCTTAACAGCCCTGCAGTGTAGTAAGCCCTGGGCAGTACTGCTGGTTCACTAAGTGGTCTGAGTTGGTTATATATTTATTTATTTATTCATTTAGGAGACTCTGCTACTTTTATTTGTATTGAACCATTTTAAAGGATTTCCTGAGATCCAAGAAAAGCCAACCTATAGGGAAAAGGGAGAGGTGGACATTAAACATCTTCTAAGGACTCTTCTAGCTGATACTATGAGATGATGACAAAAGAGAAAACATCTGGAAAGTGAAGAGTCCCAGGAAACCTCTGAGATGGAACGAGGTAAGTACTGGGTAACTTGTCTGGGGCGCAACATTTGCCAGCCAGTCTGAACCTTCTTTAGGAGGGAGGGATTGGGGAGAATGTGCCACCTATGAAGAGTGAGTGAGAGACTGGGCATCGGCTGACGTTGCCATATCCATCTTGTAGGTGCCAGGACTCTGAGATGACATAGAAAGTCTGGATGCCCCTCCAGATGGAAAACCAGCCCTGTTGATCCGAGAACTGTCTCCCTGGGGCTGCTGGTACTACTTATAAAGATCCAGTGATGCAGCTTTGCCAAATCTCCTCATTCTTTTTATTCGCATTATCTGCTCTTTTCCTGGGGCCACTGAATGAGAGGTGTGATGGAAATATATGAGTTACATTGCACCTTTTAGCAAAAAGGAAAGAGTAACCCAATGAATTAAAGGCCTTGTGAAAAATATCTTGAGATGTGAAATGATTGTTAAGAAGCTGATTATATGTTTGTCTAGGGATGGTGTCATACTGAAACCATGGAGATTTCATTTCTTCTGCGAGAAGAATCTACCAATTGATCCCTTAGAGTTTGTGAATCCACTGGTGTGGGGCTTTCCAGAGAAAATGAGGGGCAGGGGGAGGACCTTACAGAGACTGAGGACATGTTGGATGGGGGTGAGAAATATTGTCAGGACTCCTGGGGAAAGCAGAGCGCTGTTAATTTACTCTTCAGACCATGTGATAACTATATGCATTAAATGTAGACAAGTAGCTTGTCTTGAAATGGGGAGGGGGGAGTCACATGTTGGAGGAGGTGCAGAATGGAGGCCACCCCAGAAATCTAGCTGGAGGAATCTGCTTGAATTAGAGCCCAGCAGCTTCCATGAGGCCCAAGGTTGTGAAGATGAAGACTGTAGCATGAGCCCTGGGAATGGTGGCCTGGTGAGTAGGCAGGTTTCTAGAGAGGGAGCTGGGACAAGAAGGAGAAGGCAATGGTTTTCCTTTTTTGCACCTACCTTTACAATTCAGAATGTTCTTTCTCTCTTTCTCTTTCTCTCTCTCTCTCTCTCTCTCACTCTCTGTGTATGTATGTGCTTATGTGTGGAGGGGAAGCAGTGGGATGAAGTTTCTATAACAATGCCTTGATCTGGACGACACTCAAAACATGTAACAGTATATGCAGAATTCTTGTTATGTGTATTCCACGACAGTCACCTCCTTATGTCCATAGATACTCTGATACAGAAAAAAGTCACACAGCCCGACCCACAGTGCATATTGTTATATGCACATTCCATTCCTCTATTACTTGCGCACACACTCATGTGTGTGACAGTCCTCTCTTCCCACACCAAACTCTGGGAATTTCGTGTGTGTGTGTCTGTTCAAGTCTCATATAACACAGCTACCTTGAATTATCTCTAAGTACCTCTATAAGAAGCAGTCACATGTCACACATGCCACATCTGTAACGCTTTGTGTAGCAATGCCAGGCCCACTTTGCACTGATCAAACAAAACAAAGATTCACCAGTGCTCTCTTATTGGAGTTGCCAGATAAAATACAGGATGTCTAGTTAAACTTGAATTTCTGATAAACTACAAATGAGTTTTCAGTGTGAGTATGTCCCAGATATCATATAAAACATATTTGAATTAAAGTAAGTGTGACTCAAATACTGCACAGGGCATACTTACACTAAAAATTATTTGTGATTTATCTGAAATTCAAATTTAACTGAGTATCAGATATTTTTGTTTGCTAAATCTGGTGATCTTTTATACTCATCACAAGCTGACTTATGTATTTCTGTTTAGAGGATGTGTTTCCCTACTAGAATGAAAAGTCCAATTATAAGGGTTTTTTTTTTTTTGGTTCAGTATTCCCAGAGCCTAGAATAGTGGAATTGTACCTGATACATAGTAACTATTCATGAAATATTGTCAAATGAATGAGTACACCTCATAAATACAAGTCACATCATATAAAAAGGAAAAGTTACATATTGCATAATTCCTGAACTGTGGATACAAACCATACACATAAACTCTCCACAGCCACAGGCACACATTTCTACTATATTCATGACAGTGACTTCACACTTATGAAAGGCTACTTGACGCACATCATTCTTACACTTCAGACATATTTGCAGTCACCACACAAGCCTACATTCCTAACAAGACACTAAGAAAATAACTAATTAAGTACTGGAGTGTCCACCTGGGGCCAGACTATAAACCATGTGTATTCAGCATACCTGACATATGTCAGACACTCAGTAAATATTTGTTTGATGGATAAATGATGAACAAACATGCCCAACCCTCCATATCTCTGTGTCTTTCATACCTTTTTCAGGATTCTTAAAGTCACAGGAGGATGTCCTGCAGCCTGCGTTCACTGAAGTGGCTAAAGGCTGGTTGTCTTCTACCTCCGAATATTTCTCTTGCATCTCATCTTCACAGAAGCTCATCCATGGTGGTAAGGGTGTAGGGTTCCTTGGGTGTAAGACTCCTTGAGTTTGGGGTTCCTTGGGTTGAGACTCTGTGAGTTTTAAACTTTGGGTTTGGGGAATCCTTGTGTGTAAGACTCCTTAGGTACTGGGCTCCTTGGGTATGAGACTCCTTAAGTGAGAGTCTTTGGGTGTCAAGCTCCTTGGGTGTGGGATCTTTGGGTGTGAGAGTCTTTGGGTTTGGGGCTCCCCGGGCGTGAGATTCCTTTGGTCTGAAGGTCCTTCAGTGAGACTCCTTGGGTCTGAAGCACTCTTTGGGTGTTAAGCTCTTTGGGTGTGAGACTAGGTTTCGGACTCCTTGAGTGTGAGACTTCTTTGGTGCTAGCCTCCTTGGATGTAAGACTCCTTGGGTGTGAAGTTTCCTGGGTGTGAGACTGTGTGTTAAAATGAGTGTGAGACTCTGTGGGTGTGGGTCTCCTTGAGTAGTAGGGGTCTTTGGAGGACTCTTTGGAAGAGCCCAGGCAGGGCGACAGAGCTTTTAGGGGAGTGCAGATATAAGCTCAGTTTGGGATAGGGTGAGCACTGGTATGATTGTGGCAGAGATTCTGGGAGCAGGGATCAGAAATATCTGGACTTAGGGTCTAGGGCCAGGGGACCAGATTAAGGACCTTTGTGGGAATTATATGACTTCTGCCTTGGTCTTTGCCTTCCAGAAAAGGATAGAGTTCCTCAGCACAGGCCTCCAGCTGTAGCACCTATCTCAAGCCCACACACCTCACACATACAGTCATACTCTACACAGAAGCATTCTCAGCATACACACATTACTCAAATGTATGGCCTGCAATATCATTTTCCAACACTACCTCCCACAGCCCACAAATAACACGCCAATGATGTCACAAACTCATATTTTCATAGTGCATACATGCCACCAACACTCCACACATGCAGCCCTCACCATCACACTTCTCACCCCTCTGTACAGACCTCAACATCCTCATACACAAAATGAAACCAGATTCAGTATACCTCCTAATATGAACAAATACCAACCTCACCACACAGCTGTGCCCTTTCTCCTACAGCACATGTATTCAACTTACATTACTTTAGCTTTGGCAGGCCTTATGCACATTTTCGTGTTTCTAATTTTCTTTCCCGGGAACCCGGAGATCACATCAAGATAGTCTTTAGCCTAGATCTTCCCTAGCCCAGGTTCAGGAACAGAGGGAGACTCCTCCTCCCTCACAACATGTCTCCTTGTCATCCCATCCATCCCATAAGACCTGTGTGTCCTCTCTGTGTGCGAACAAAGAGGAAAGGGGCATGAAAATATACTACATGCTGGCACAAATGAAAAAGGCATGGTTGTCTCCTGGGAGACAGAGAAAACCTCAGCGTCACTAGAAAAGCAGCCGAGGATGGAAGAAGTGACCCTACCTGAGAAAGTGAGGGCAAGGGTGGGTACTCTCTCCTCTGGTGCATCCACCAGAAACCTACATTCTGACGGTGATCCCAGTGGGGAGGAGAGAGAACTTGAGGAAAAGGCCGAGTCAGAGAGCCCATCACGGTCACCTGCCTATGAGGAGAGACCGAGGGCCGAGATACCTGACTGGCTTGTTGCCATGAAGAAAGGCTTCAGATGCATGGTCTGCTGCCGGGTGTTTGCCCCCTTGGAGACCCTCCAGGAGCACATTCAGTACGGGATCAGGGAGGGCTTCAGCTGCCACGCCTTTCATCTTACTATGGCTCAGCTGACAGGGAATGTGGAGCCAGAGATCACCCAAAAGAAGGAGGAGGAAGAGAAACAAGAAGAAAAGATGAATGAGGAGGAGCAGCCTGCAGGGGAAGACCTTGGCCTGAGGAGATCCTGGAGCCAATGTCCAGGCTGTGTGTTTCATTCTCCAAAGGACAGAAAGTAAGCAAGGGTTGGGTCTGCTGAGGGAGTAGTGCCTTTTCTGAGCCAGTACTGTCTCTCCAATTCAGGCTTAGGCCTCCACAAGGTAGAGTTGGGGGCTTTATCCGCCCAGGGAACATTGGAAGAGGGGATAACTGGGTTTCCTGCTTCTTGACCAGGCATCTAATATAAAGTCATGATTGTAAGTGGGGATTTCTCCTGAGCTTTTTAGCTACTGCAGGAAGCTCTGAGAATCTTGAAGGGCCAGCAGAGGTCCTTTTCTCATTAACTAAGAAGTGTTTTGCTCTGTTCTGGTTTTCATGCAGTAACTGAAATTCATGGGCCAGGACATCCTGGGAGATGGTGTGGCTTTCTCTTGGGAGAGGTAAGGCCTGAGGCTTGCACAGTTTTCTGAGCCAACATTGCAAGGACCCAGAGGAATCCAGTGGAAAGGACTGCAGGGATGTGTGGGCTGCATGGTGGCTCTGCAACTACATCATCTTGCACGGTACCCAGTGCTTCTGGGAGAATTGGCATCCATTTGCTTAAAAGAGAATGTGGAGAGTTTTGACTGGGAGCTTTCTTAATATCTCCATGACTGTCTTTAATTCTAAGGAAATATTGCAGCCCTTCTTGGCAGAGCTCAGCATAACTTCAGGGGCCAGGGCTGGCTTGAAGAGAAGATGGGGGGGGGCCCAGAAAGACCAGAGATTTGGGGTCTGAGAGCCTTTAACCTGAGCTAAGATCTCACCTTGGCTCATGAACATAGCCGTCTAGGGAAAGGGGAGTTTGGAGAGAGCGCATCATGGAGTTCCAAGAGAGGTGGAAATGTTCCAGAACCTTCATTTTGCTGCAGTTGATCTGGACACAAATTCACTGTAGTGTGAATGGCTCCAACCTATAGGAGAAAGGAGAAGGTTCTAGCAGAGCTCATGTTGTCTCTTCCTATCTTGCCTCATTTGTTTTCTTACAGGGAGAAGAAAGGGCCATGGAGATAGTAGCAGAAGCCAATAGTGTAAAGAAAGACAAGAAACCAGCACTCAGTCTAAGACATAACATCATCTGCAATAAAGGCTTTCTTTCAAACCTTGCCTGGATATGTTATTTAACTAACAGATTAATCTACCTATCCACTCATCTCCTATATTGGTCTCTGTAGTGCTTTGTGAATGAGATATCATATCAGCACTAAAGATACCTACCAACCTTTTCCAGAGGCAGCAATACCCGAGCTCCTGGGATTGATTAAGCTTCTCTGTAAACATTTTTTCAAGGCTGGGTACCGCATTTCACATGAGACCATGACAAACTCCACCGAGTTCAAATGAAGCAATTAGGGAGTGGTAGTCTCTGTAAAACCATGTCCGTTGGTTTATGGTTGCAAACATTCAGCAGGATTTGGCTGGAGAAAAGTATCAGAGGCCCAGATGGTGATCTTCATGTCTCCCCAGACTGGGCTGGAAGAGTGATTGATAGTTGTGGTTTCAGAAAGACACAACAGAACAGAAGGAAAAGTTTCTAGTCTTGGAGCTGTCCATGGGACAGTTTCCTCCTGAGATGGCAAGACTCCATTATAGTGCTCAAAAAAGGCCAGATAACCATGGTCAAGAGTTCGGGAAAGAAATTGCTGTATTAGTAGTTTGAGTCAATGAGCTCTGATATTTCCAATCGTGATGTTAATATTTCAGTTTTAAAATAAACTTCTATTCTGGCCTTTCAATGTTTGGCCCTGTCATTTCTGAACTTCATACTCATACCACTGCTGCCACCCACTGAAATTAAAGGTCTCTAAGAGGCACTGATTTTGATGTATGAGGTTGTCCAGGGTGTTTTAAAGTTGACAGGAGAATAATATATCTTTCTAATTTGAATGGGTGCAAAGCCAGGCCTTAGAGGACTGATGGAATTAGAAGGAAATAATTTGAAGTTCAGAGATTTTATTAATTTAAAATAATATTTAATTCCGAAGTCCTATGGATTTTTTGAGATCCTATAAGTGATCTTTCGTGGGGCTTTGCTGAATCAATAATGATCCCAGTGATTTGATGTTTAATAATAAACCAGCTTCCTAACTGGTTTCATACTTCTCAGTATCTCCATCTGGGATATAATCTGCACATCATATCTCTTTACTCAGGATCCCTAGTGCTTCCTGTAAACTGTTATCTCAAATAATTCAGAATTTGAGGCTCATCCTTCTGTACTCATAATGGATCCTCGGGGATTCCACTTACTCTCCATAAAACCACTGTTCACTCTGCTGTCTTCACTTTTGTTGTTACTAACCTGCTGTTGAGTCTACCAGGAATGGGATTAGCCCTTTCCTCCTATTCTCCTAGGTCTCACATCTCTTCTCCTTTTCTTGGAATGCTTTTTGACTTCTCTTTCACTGACAGCCTCAAACACCTACTTTTATTAAGTAAAAGTACCAATTACATTGGTAGGGTATTACTTAATAAAAGTGAGAATTTCCATTGCTGCTCCTGCTGGGTTGGAGACTTCCCTGTAAAGAACTAAGGGAGTAACAGGATTGCCTACAAGTAGGATTCAGAGTTTTGCAGGAAGCTGTTTTTGATGTGTGCCCATATTCTCCTAAGACTGCATTGACAAGATTCTTGCCTACCTTGAAGTGGAAAACAGGCCTGTGACTTGAATGATTTTTTGACTGAGACGGACACCCACACGAATCACACCAAATCCTCTCTGTGGTGCCACTGACAAATTTTAAATAAGACTGAATTCCTACTCAGAGTATGGAAACCTAAAAGCTATACTTGAGCTCATCTTTTCACTTAAACCATTGGTAGGATTTCAACAGAGTAGATGCAACTAATTCTCCCTCTCTGAAAAACCACTTAAATGAACTAGAACAGTAAATGAGAATAGATAGGTCATTTTTGATATTCTTTTTATTTTCTTTATTTTAAAGATGTGGGTACAATTCAGGGTTAGGTATACAATATTCATTATGCAGGTACCCTTGCTGATGAGGTGTGCCCCCCTTCCCTGGAAGTTTCCCTCAACTGTCAATCCCAACCCCCCATCCCCTGACAGTTTCCCACTACTGCCAATTCCTTTCTTATGGTATTATGATAATTATTCAAGGTCCACTTATGAGTGAGAAATACCGTACTCTGTTCTTTGTTTCTGTGATAGATCATTGAGTATGATAAACTCTAAATCCATCCAAGTTGCTGAGAAGCTCATATGTTTGTCCTTCTTTATGGCTGCATAATATTCCATTGTATATATGTACCACATTTAAAAAATTCAGTCCAGCTTCGATTGACAGCGATTGCTGGGTCATATGGAAGGTCAATTTTTAGTTCTTCCAGAAATTGCCACACTGTCTTCCAGAGAGGCTGCACTAGTTTGCATTCCCACTAGCAGTATAGAAGCGTTTCTTTTTCTCAGCATCCTCGTCAGCATCTGTTATTGTTTGTTTTATTAATGATGACCATTCTTATTGGGGTTAGGGAGTGGTTCTGATTTGCATTCTCTGATGATGAGTGAGGCTGAGCACTTTTTCATGTGTCTGCTGGTTGCCCATATATCTTATTTTGAGAAGTGTCTATTTATGTCTTTTGCCCACTTTTTTAAAAAAAAATTGGATTCTCACTCCGTTGCCCAGACTGGAGTGCAGTAGTGGCATGCTTATGGCCACCCCAGCATCGATCTGTTGGGCCTCTGCGATCCTTCTGCCTCAGTCTTCCAAGTAGTCAGAACTACATACATGCGCTAACATGCCCAGTTATTTTTTATTTTATTGTAGAGATGAGGTCTTGCCAAGTTGCCTGGACTGAGCTCAAACCTGTGGGCTCGGGCAATCCACTTGCCCGGGCCTTCCAAAGTGCTGGGATTATAAGCTGAGCCACCGGGCCTGGCCTTGCCCACTTTTTAATGGGGCTGTTTGTTTTTTTCCTTTCAGCACATTTGAGTTCTTTGTAGTTCCTAGATTTTAGGCCTTTGTCAGATATACAGTTGGCAAATATTTTCCCCCATTTTGTGGGCTGTCTCCCTGCTCTCTTGATGGTTTCTTTTGCTTTGAAGAAGCTTGTCAGTTTGATGAGGTCCCACCTGTCTAGATTGGGCATTTTTTACAAATAAAGAATGGCCATAATCCATGCCACACAGACTAACTGGGAGGTACAACCAAGTGTGACCTTCCTGACATAACTTTTGAGGAGGCAGGGGTCCTGTTCACTGGTCACCTGCCCACATAGATCTCACTGAGAAGCCCATTGTTTCTGTCTACATGATCTTTTCTGCTTCAGTGGTTCCCCCTCTTACATAACCCCACGAGTCGTGAGTCATGGGAATGTTAAGTGAGAACACTAGTACCTGGTCAGTGGGGTTGGCTGGTTCCCTGACTCACTGGCAGGGAAAAGAGCACACACCCTTGCTGCTCTACCTTCTCTTTCTCTCTCTTTTTCTGTGTGAGTCCTTTCTAGTTTTTTGAGTCTGGTATTTTCTGATTCCTAATTTTCCAAGTCACTCTATCTTATACCTCACACACTATCTACTTTTTTCTCACTGAGGCAGAGAAAGAAAGTTTCCCATATTATCAGGATATTTGACTGAACCTCCCTCAGCAGGTAAAAGCATTGTATTTTACCCTCCAATTTCATTAAGAATAGATGAACAAGGGTGTCTGAACGAAGCATATTTGTACACCTAACCCTTAACTGTACCCCACAGTATCATAATAAAAATATTGATTATAAAGAAAAAAAGAAAGTAATCTCACAAGTAAAATATGCATCAAAGGAGACTGGAGAATAAATTATAGAAATATCCAATGTAGTGTCAAATTCTCATTTTGGTCAGATGTTTTCTTTTAAAAACTACAGCTATACATACGCATAGAAATATTTAGTAGTGCAGAGTACATGTTTGAATCAAATTAAAACTTTTATATTAGAATATATTTATATTTTAATTATAGAGTATTTTTTAAATATGTAAAATCATAAATGATAAAATGACCCAACTCTAACACTTAAATAGATTACACTGTGGAAAGTCATCTCCTAGTCTTCTTTATGCACAGGTATGAGTATTTCTATAAACCAGAATTGCAATTAAATAAATAAATAAATATATAGTTCTGCATCATTTCCAATATCACATATTGTAAACACTATTTGCTATGAAATATTTTTTGAAAACATTATTTTTGAAAGTTGGATAATATTCATCATATGGATTTACTCTTAATTATTTGACTATTCTCTTATACTTAAACATTTTCTTCAAGTATATGCTTCAATGAATGACAGCATCTTTGGACACATTTCTTTTTCATTAAGCAGTAAGCATTATTATTTTTGTTGATTTTTTCTTTTTTATTTGTATAAATTTACAAATACAATTTTGTTACATGAATGAATGCTTAGTGGTAAAGATTGAGCCTTTTGTTTAACTAACACTTGAATAAAGTAAATTGTAGCACTAAAAAAAAAAAAAAAAGGAATAGATGAAAACAATTGCAGATCCAAGGGCAGGCTTCTGCAACAGCTTTGGGGGAAAGGAGGAAAAGTGTTAGTGGGTTCACCTCCACCTTGGGACTGGCAATTTAGAACATTCCTTTTGCCCACTGCTATCCTTTCTGTGCCAGCTATCAATTCAGAGCCTGATACCTGTTCTAGGACTTTGCTTGTTGTCTGAATATGTTTTTACTGTGAAATATTTCAAACGCATAGAGTGTTTTTGGTAATAAAATAAATACCTATGTTCCCATCATCTAGTTTTATTAAGCTTAGTATTTTTTCACATTTGCTTCAGATAGCTTTAAAGTAAAAATGATTATAAATATGGTCACAATACCCTCACATATACTGATTTTGAGGGTTTTTTTTACTCCCATGCATATTATATACCATTACCACATATGTTTTTTCTAAAAATATGTAAACTGTTTTGGAAATTAAAAAATTGTTTTGCATAGTACTGTACTTCATGTATTATTTTGCAACATGTTTTATTCAAAAAACATGTTTTTACGATTGTTCATTATCACACATATATCTGTAGATTGTTAATTTTTACTGCTGTATTATAGTTCCTTCTATCAATATGCCAATTTTTCATTTATTCTTTTTCTGATGGAATTTTGGTTGTGTCCAATTTTCCTCTATTACCAATAGGTGAAGTGTGAATCTTTCTGTAGGATATATACCCAGAAATTCATTTATGGATCAAAGAATAGATTTTTAAGTTTACTAGTGATTGCCATAATATGTTTTCTCCTTTGTGCAAGTATGTTTTTCTTTCTTTGATTAATACTTTTCTTCACAAATGTTGTATACAATTTTTATTTAATGTAGTCCAAGGTATCTTTTTTTTTTTTATCTTTGTGAATGGGATATTTTCTTCTACTGTATTTTAAAATTAGTTATTATTGATGTATATTTAAAATTTTGATGTCACATCTAGTAACCTTGCTGAAATTTTTCAGGTGTAAGTACTATTCCCTAGTATCCTGAATTTTCTCTTCAATCATATTAAGTACAAATCAAAAAAATTAGTTTTTTCCCCTTCTTATTTGTACTTTTCCTTTTACTGAACAGGCTAGAATCTCCAGTACAATATTAAGTAAGAATGATCAAAAAGAGAAAATAATTTTTTAACAGATAAAAATCAATGTTAACATTTATAAGTGAGTTTTATGCATCTATTCTGATGATTACATTATTTTATCTGTTAATTTTCTGTAATACATCATAGATTTTTAAATGATGAACCATCCTTGCTTCCCTGAAATTAACCTTCTTTCTCCACTATTGTTTTTTCTTACTAAGTTGGCAAATTCTTTTTGCCACTAAGAAATTTAGGATTTCCATGTTAAAAAATAAGATCCGAGTATGAGTTTCTTTCCTTGTATTATCCTTGTCTACTTAAAGAAAATCAAAATTAGATTTCCTCATGCCATGTTTATTTTCCCTCTTCTCTCTGAAAGAATTTTATATTTTGTTCATTTAATGCTTGAGATTTTGGTAAAGTTTTTCTTTAAAAGCCTTATGAATTAAATTGTTTATTTTTTCAGTGGATGAGAATAATTTTGATTATTGTTTCATTTTCCTATTTAAGATTTTCAATTTTTAAAAAACATATTTTCTATAAAATTATTTATTTAATTTTAAATTTAATAATACAATGTAGTTTGCAGTTTTTAAATAGTATTCTGTAATTTTAAAATCTTCTATTGTGATTATGTTTGCAATTTTGTTTCTAATACTCTTTACTTCTACATTTTCTCATCCAATTCACCTGATAGTCTTGTCAGAGATTTGCTATTTTAACAATTTAAAATAAAAGATCTTGGATGTATCTATATTTTGCATTATTTTCTTTTTATTTCATTATTTTCTGACCATAACTTTATTATTTCTTTCCTTCTTTGTTATGCTTACTCACTTTTTATCCCCAGCTTCTACTAAACAAACAACTTATTGTTTGGTTTTTTTTTTTTGAGTTGGAGTCTCACTCTGTCGCCCAGACTGGAGTGCAGTGGCCGCTCCTGGTCACCACAGTCTCGACCTGCTGGGCTCCGGCGATCCTTCCGCCTCAGCCTTCCGAGTAGCCGGAATTACAGGCAGGCGCTACCATGCCCGGCTGATTTTTTGATTTGTTGTAGAGATGAGGTCTCGCTGCCCAGGCGGGTCTCGAACCCGCGGGCTCAGGCAATCCACTCACCTGAGCCTCCCAAAGCACGGGATTACAGGCTGAGCCACCGAGCCCGGCTTGATTTTAATCATTTATACTGTATTTTAAAATAAAGACATCTACATTTATTACATTTTTGGGAAAAGCTATTTTAGTAATATTCCACAAGTTTGATATGTTGTACTTTCATTGCCATATATTTTTAAATATTTTGTAATTTCTATTGTGATGTTCCCTTCTCTTTAATCTGTGAATCTTTTAGAAATACATTTTAAAGTTGCTGAAATTTCATTGTAACCAGGTGCATAGTCAATTTAAAAAGTGTTTCAAGTGCACTTGAGAAGAATGTATATTCTCTATTGGATTCAAGTTTATATATATCTGTTAATCAATCTTTTTTTGGCTCAAACAAATTTTTAACTTTACTATTTTTTTTTTTTTTTTTTTGGTTTTTTGAGTTGGAGTCTCACTTGGTTGCCCAGACTGGAGTGCAGTGGCCGCTCCCGGCCACCGCTGCCTCGACTTGGTGGGCTCCGGCGATCCTTCCGCCTCAGCCTTCCGTGTAGCCGGAATTACAGGCACGCACTACCACGACCGGCTGATTTTTTGATTTATTGTAGAGATGAGGTCTCGCTGCCCAGGCGGGTCTCGAACGGCGGGCTCAGGCAATCCACTCACCTCAGCCTCCCAAAGACGTGGGATTACAGGCTGAGCCACCGAGCCCGGCAACTTTACTATTTTTAAGTCTGAATTGCCAGTTCCTGGTACAAGCCAATTACTCTATAGTGACAGTGAATATATCTATGCAGGAGTAGCTCATATATTTTGAATCTATGTTACAAGTTGCATGAAAATAGTGATTTGCACTTTTTTGTGCATTTTATTATTGCTAAATACTCTGCACTTTATTAACGCCTTTCTTGTTTTAAATTCTATTTAGTCTGATATTAATATGGTACTTTGCAGTGTTTGTTTTTTCTAAGAATTGTTTTGCTATATTAAAAAACAGCAAATACATGAGTTTAGCTCATTATTTTGAAGACTGAGAGGTTTGGAATGATTTCTATTCTCAGTTTGTGTTTTCCATTTACTATTTCTGGTAGACCATGTCGGTTCCCATCAGTTCCCTACCTAATATCACTCTTTCTAGCAGAACCCTGATTTTGTTTAGGTTTTGAGTTTTGCTGGGCACAGCCTCAGGAGATATCTTGATTTATTTAAGCCAGTCATATTGCTCCACTTCACTTTTCTAGTGATTGATTTTCACCAAATAAGTAGTGAGAGTAACTTTGTTGGGAAACTCAGGCAGGGCTCTTATTTGATAAAAAGGGAAAGGTTTGTGGTGAGAAATCCTGACCCCTTCTTTGCCTTTGAATGCAGATGTTGGGAGGTGTAATGCTTATAGCCATGGTAACTATCTTTCATAAAGAATTACAGAAAAAAAATCCAACTCAGTGACCCATCATCATTGAGTCAACTACCTCTCAAATCTGAACTTTATGAAACATGTCATTAGTGTATAAGATGCTTTTAGTTGGGCACATCATACTGACATGCTATCTGTGGCCACCACACTGATATATGTTCATGAAATTCATATTTCTTTTCTTCTTGAGCATTTGCCTAAACTATACTTCCGATTCTCTTTTACAGTTAAATAGGGCCATGTGACAAAGCTCTCTGACAGAATGTAGTAGAAGTGATATATGCCATACATCCAGGTTTGGCTTATAAAATCTTCCATATCATCCTCCAAGTCTTCTCCCTTTTCCCAGATAATTGCAAATGATATATGGGGGAATTTCAGGTTTCTAAAAGTTGGAGAGTCCAACAATAAGGCAACTAGTATAGTTCTGTTTGTTGTGCAGTATAAAACGCTTAATAAAATGAGTTCTGAGTGAGCTGCAGGCAGACATTCGCTTGGGCTTTGTGTCCCAAGTGTCTGAGATTGAGAGTGGCAGCTAGAATCCATGGTCAAGTGATGGCTGGGTATTCCCCGGATACTGATTCTCTTCCTGGATATACAGTTTTCAAAGTAGTTTTCCTTGTCCCTGGCCACACTGATTTTTCTCTTCCAATACTTCTCTCCCTCCCTCCAAGCTCCCAGTGCAGATAAATCTTTTCACAATGAGGTAAGATTTGTTGTTTTTTCATAGATTTCCTGTTCTACTGTGGCTTCTGTTTTTGACATTCTATAGCCAAGAATTTTCTTTTTTTCTCTTTTATTTCTGCTGGGCCTTTATCTCCCTGAAGCAATAATTGGAGTGCCTAGCTGATTGGATGGGGAAAAATAAAGATTAAAAATATTTTAGTGGTCAAAATAAAGATTAAAAATATTTTAGTTAATTTTTCAAAGTAGTATCAACTATCATTTTTTAAACTCTAGGAATAATATAGAAATATTCTCATAAAAACTCAAATTATATTAAATTATTCAATCTATAAAGTAAAATGAAAGTCCCTCTTCAGAATACTCTCACCCCACTCTCAAGCATACTTCTTGCAGATGTTTTGTTATTAGTTGTTTGGTTTCTAGAACTTTGGTTCATGTGTTTATACATATAGGAGTTTAACATAAAATATATAGCTTTATGAGATTTTTGATTTATAAATTATATAATACATATGCATTCTAAAATTAAATTTTTCTGTTGAAGATGTTTTAATGCTTTAATATAGCTCGTAACATGAATCTTTAATGTAGATAATTTGCTCTTACATTTTCTAATTTGTTGTTGCTAGTGTAGAGGAATTTGACTGATTTTTAAATTTGTTGATAGTGTATCCATCTGCTTTGTTCACTATGTTATTTGTTCTTACTGTTTTATCTGTGAATTCTTTTGGGTTTCTAGATAATAATAATGTCAAATGTAAATAATGTATTCAATGGTTAACTTTAGTTTATTATAATACCTCTTATATATACTTTTATAAGAACATAACAACTTCTTTTTCATATATTTTTAGGATTCTCCCTCACCAGAAGTAACTAACACCAAGGATCTGCATCTATCCCATTTTTAAAAGCAAGTATAATTTATTCCCTTCTAGTGACAAATAGTAATATAATGAACTATATCCCTTTATTGATGGACATTTTGAGAAATATGTCCCTTTCTCCTACAATCATCTCTCCACTTTACTTGTTAGCGAGATAGATTGCATTTCTTTTAGGTACTTGGTGGGTATTGGTAATGTCCAATAAAATATTTTTAATGGTCTCCAGTTTTCCCTCTGGATTAGTGAAATTTTAAACTTTGCACTTCAATTTGCTCTCAATATCTGGAATTTTGTTGTGGTTATTTTTTCATTTAAGCTTAAATAACTATGTGATTGATTTCTTTGGTCTTGCTTCTCCCTCCTAGATACTATTTTTGATTGTGTCTCATGAATTAGCGAAAAATGTTAGTCTTCCAGTCAGGACATTGAGCCCTTGACCAACTTAGTTTAACCTTTCTTGCCATGGATTCTTTATGTATAATCAAAAGGCTTAGATGAGCTGATCTTTAAAAATACTGTATGCCTGATTTATCTCATTTATTGATCTGTTTCTTGAGAAGAGAGTTTTTTCTCATGAAGTGAGAGCTCTTTAGTAGTTAACATTTATTTTTTTAACCTTGAGTTTGGCAGAATTTAATCAATCATATTCTGTTAGTTTTATGTTGCTTTACATATGCTTAACTCTAAATACTGCATATAATTCTGGCACTATTTTAAATAGCATCTCATTTTGTTCTTACATTTTCTAATTTGTTGTTAGTATAGAGGAACTTGACTGAATTTTGAAAATTTGTTGATAGTGTATCCATTTGCTTTGTTTACTATGTTATTTGTTCTTACTGTTTTATTTGCAGATTCTTTTGGGTGTCCTAGATAAATATTAATGTCAAATGTAAATAATGTAGTCCATGGATAAATTTAGTGCGTTATAATAACTCATATATACTTTTATAACCCATAGCAACTTTTTAATATTTTTTTTAGGATTTTCCCTCACCAGAAGTAACTAACATCAAGCATCTACATGTCCATGTTTTAATTCTTTTCTTGTATCTATGTATCCATAAGCAATATATAGCATTGATATGGATATTGAGATATTTACATAATCATTATCATAATCTAATATTTTGCAACTTAATTTATTTCTATCAATATTGTGTTTTCAAGATTTATCCATGTCAATTCATATAGATCTAAATCCTTTTAACTATTTGATATGTTCCATCATATGTATGTGGCATCATTTGTTTTCCATTCAAGTATTATTGAGCAATTGGATTGTTTCCATCCCTTCCCTGGAACAAACAGGATTTCACAGAGCATTATGTAGACTTCCCCGGAGAGTCAAGAAGGGTCAGGTTGTTAGAGATATTTCTGCTTGGCTTTAGCCACCTTCAACAGGTCACCTCTAGTCAGACATTTGGAGCACAGATGAAATGAAAACTTCCCCAAAATGGGTAGATCTGAGAAATGGTCCAGAAGATAAGATGTTAATTCTAAGCATCCTGTTGAGCACCCAGGGGAGTCTGGGCTGGCTAAGCCTCCTCCTTTCTCCTCTCAAAAGAAATGTGGAGAAAAAGAGAATCCAAAAACAGTAAGCTGGTAGAGGGAGAGCTCTTGGGTGCTGAAGTTGCTACTGAGGTCTCTGAGTGCACTTGTAGGGCACAGAGCATCCAGATGGCCAGGCCCTGCCTTCTGAAAACTTCTCCCAAAGGATGCTATAATTGAGGTGGTATTAGGCACATACAGCTGGTAGGGGCCACATTGTCACAGAAAGCTCTGCTTTATCAGTATCCCCTCTTTTCATACACTCTTGCTTCCCATTATTTTGTCACTTCTTTTCCACTAATGTGAACCACAACAACAAGGGGACTGGGACACTAATGACTCATCTGTTAAGCAGTCTAGTCCATAGCTTGCTGGTGAGAGGGAAGGCCAAACTGAGCTCAAGAAAAAAAATTGGGTATTGAAGAGATGAGTTCAGACTTGAGCACATTTTCTCAAATGCTGATGAATGCTCTCTAGCACGGTCTGAAATATTTTCAGAAGTCTTGTTTGTTTCCATGGGGGAAACCACAGGGCTGGGTTCACTCAGCCAAGGAACTAGGCTCCCCCATTATTTCACTGCTTGCTCACATTTGTCCTGCAGGCTTCTCCACCTCTGATGCACACTCTGCAAGACTGATCTTCCCCTGAAGCCACTCTCTGCTTCTTACTTGGTTTTATGAGCATTTACTGCCCCTCATCAGTGTCTCCTTAAAATGCCATTTCAGAGACTTTGTAATTTGATGATAATGCTTCTCACCATATTATCAAAAACTTCTGATAAATTTTATCTACTTTATATTATACTCTTCACATGCTGAGAATCCTTCTTAACTCTATAGCTACAGGTTAAACCATGAGGAATATTTTCTTTGACAAACTCTTTCCATCTTTTAAGGTCCTTTGTTTGCCTCTCTCCTACCTTGCCTCTTTAACTTTACTTTTTTGCTATTTCAGTAAACTTTCAATCTCCTTCTCTAATTTCCTCATAAGCACTTAGAGTTTATTCCTTGCAAATTAGAAGAAGTTTGGCTATAGAAAAAAGATGACTTCACTGTTGTTCTTGCAATTATGGAGGCTTCCCTGTCTAGCAGTTCTCTGAAGTAGGCCCCACAGAGACTGCGGTTGAGTTCCAAATCTTGCAAAAAAAAAAAAAGAAAAAGAAACACACCAATAATACCTTTCAGCAATTAGAGTCCCTGAACAACTTCCTAAGCTCAGCCTTAAATTCACATCCAGTTAAGATGATTTAGGTAAAAATCATGGGGGCAAATGTGTTTTAAAATCCACTTAAATAGAACAACTATGATGACAAAACTATTCAAAAATTAGAAGAAAATTGCACTTAAAATAAAGTTAGAGAATAGTCTCATTTTGCACACTGTGAAGAATATCTGCTACACACTGCAAAGTTTTCCTATTTTAAATCTCTATCTGTGTGTGTGTGTGTGTGTGTGTGTCTGTGTGTGTGTCTGTGTATGTGGTTGTGGTATATTCGGGGTGGGGATGAAGCTGAAAGGGACTTTTGATCTCTAGTCACTCATCCAAACGGGTTGAGTGGAGACTCTCATGACCCTGTCTGTAATAGCTGCATCAGACCCAACAGATTCCTGTTGTCTCTGGCTTTTTGGGACAACCTGGAGTGCAGAGGCCTTAGGTCCCCTTCTTGTGTTTCTCAGTTGACATTTCACTCTTGGATTTTCTGACCTCACCATGGTGTTGCCAAGAATCTGACCTGAGCATCATACTGTTCTGGGTCCCTAGACCCCTCCCTTCTCATTCCTGGGGAATATTTATCCTAGTCTTTTGACCAAACCTTTCCTTCTCCAAGGCATTCTACTCTTCAAAACTGTACAGTCTCCTATTAGTTTTGATGGCTCATTCACCCTAGAGCCAGAATCATTGTCAATAGAAAAACTAATTTATCTTTACTTAGGTGTCATGAGAGTTTAATCTTCCAACTTCTCTAATAAGGAGGGAGATATGATAATAAAATTAGCTGACTATTATTGAGAACTCACCACGAGCCAGGCACTCTTCTAAACACTTGTATGGATCATTTAATTAGCCTTTAATTTGACTCTATAGGACAGATGCTATTGCCATATTGTAACTGGTCTAAGGGAGAAAATAGGCATAACTCCTGGAACCATCTGGGAACTTTTTGTTTTCTGCAGCCCTGAGTTCAGTTAGGACCAGATCACATTATCCTGGAGCATGGGAAGGAGTTCATGAAGAATTTCATGCCTGAGGTTAATGTACACTGTAGTCATAAATTCTAAGACCAATGAGGTGCACCTGGCCCAGATAAGGCACACCAGTTCAGACTGTTCTATGTGCAGAAAACCTCTGACCTGGGGGAGTTCTGATATGACTCTGTTTGTTTCCACCATGTGCAGGAGCAGGGGCTCCCCTTCCGCACCACAACCATACCTCCAGGTGTTGGGCCATCTACAACTCAGGGAATGAGTGTCCTGGTGTAATGAATTCAGAATAAGTCGACTTGGGCACCTCTGGGTACCTCGCTTGCTGGCAAGTCATGGGTGAAGAGCTGGCTTCTGGAGATGTGTGCTTATATGGAGGCAATCAGAGTGGTCTCAGGATGCTCACTCTGTACTTGTGTTTGTGTGTGTCTCCCTTACTCTTCCCCAATTTGTTCCAGTCCTCAAAATTCACATGGCCAATCACTTGCTATGCAAACTCTCAGTCACTTTTCTATATACCTAATCTTTTTTTTCACCTAGAATATGAACGAGGTCACTGCCAAAATGCTGTAATTTTATGATTCATTCACTTTCATTGAGTCATCCACTGATAAAATAGTCCTTTTCATGGAGAAATATTTCTGATACCTGATGGCTAATATCTGCTTAGTGCTTACTGTGTGTCAGGCACTCTTTAATTGCTTTATATATAATTATTATACATAACTGTCACAACATCCTTATGAAATAGGTATAATTATTGACCCCTGTGACAGATATGAGCAAATAAGTACAGACAATGCACAGAGGCCAAGTGACTTGTCTGAAACATTAGAGCAAGTGAAAAATCCATGCTTTTAATGGCTTTGCGCTATTGCTTCCATCTGGGAGACAGAGATTTTGCCACAAGAACTTTAAAAAATTATTTTAGATTTTTACATCTTTTAAGACAAGCATGGGAATGTTATATGGAGGAGGTTAACTAAACTGACTATTTTTAAAAATATTCTACAGCTGGATGAAGGTAAGCCAGGAACAGATTCAAGCTACAGATTCACGATTCCCATCTATCCTTCCTTCCTTTTTTTAAAAAATAGCTTCTTGTATGCAATTTATATCACATCAGGTCTAGGATGTAGTCCAAACACAAACAAATGAAGACACACAAAAATACTTAAAAGTTGACAAGTACTAAGAGTGTAGTATTATTGGGGCTAAGGGAGGAGACACAAAAAAAAAACTTGCTTGGAGCAGGGCTAGGTGGCTCAGCCCGTAATCCCGCGCCTTGGGAGGCTGAGGTGAGTGAATTGCCTGAGCCTGTGGGTTCGAGACCCGCCTGGGCAACTTGGCGAGACCTCATCTCTACAATAAATCAAAAAATCAGCCAGGTGTGGTAGCCCGCGCCTGTAATTCCGGCTACTGGAAGGCTAAGGCGGAAGAATCGCCGGAGCCCGGCAGGTCAAGGCTGCGGTGGCCGGGAGCAGCCACTGTACTCCAGTCTGGGCGACGGAGTGAAATTCCAACTCAAAAAAAACAAAAACAAAAGCAAAAAAAACCTTGCTTGGTCCATTATAGGCCTTTGGAAGAGCTCCACTAACTGCCATAATCCCTGGGGCAGTTACTCCCTCACTTCTTGGTACAGTAGCATACTCAATTTGATAGAATCATTGGAAGTGTTACATTTGGTCAGCAGATCTACATTTCTGCTGCAGGAATATTTTCACAGTGTGGGAGGACATCATGCTATGGAAATATCCTTGGAGAGGTTTGCTTATTAAATTTGTTTTTTTCAACCTTCCTAATATCTTTTTTTTTTTTTTAGCTAAACACCAGGAGGTTCCTTTCATTTTTCAGAGTCCTGTTGTTTTTCCTTTGTCTAATGAACTTTCAGATACTTTTTGATGAGCCAATAAGTTTGGAAAAAATAACTGTCTCTTTAAAATGAGAAAGACAGCGATAATGGCAAGTACAAAAAAGCCCTAAAGTTGAGGATATGCTTAATTATTCATTGGAATGGAGAGTTCATGCTCACTAGTTGAGAGTGTATAAATAAAAGTGAAGGATTCCCTGGGTGTCTCTGGGGTCCTTATATTTGATCCTGGGTAAGGCATCATTTTCAATGAGTAGGACTGACATATAGAATAAAGGATGTTAGTTAAATTTGAATGTCAGAAAAACAATAAGTACATTTTTAGTATGCCCTAAATGTTACATAGTGTATACTTATATCAAAAATAATTGTTTTTTTATCTGAAATTTAAATTTAGTTGGATATCTTCTATTTTTATTGACTAAATCTGGCAACTCACTGACAGACCATGGTAGAAGTAGCTAAGGGAAGGTACAAATTGGTTTTTGAACAGTCACAATTGCTTGAGTAGCTCTGGGTACAAAGTGAAATGTTTTTACAAACATAGCTCAGAAACCATGGTCATTTCTTGACTGCAAGTACTCCTTGAACTTTCTGATTTGAGGTGACCATGCCTGACCTTCATGTTAAGGCTTTTTAGTAAGTCTGGAAGCCCATATTTTAAGGGGAGCCCCAAAGTCACTTCTATCCTATGTTTCCAATTCAAAATGAAACCTTCCTGGAAATAGCTGCATGTGACTGACAAGCGAAGATGAAATTTGTGAAACTTGACATCAACATAGTTTCACACTTTATGGGTAAAGATTTTCTGTCTTGGAAGACTTAGCTGGAGTATTGTGAAAGATTTCAGGTTCCCAGAAGACCGAAATAGTCCTTTTATTCTTCTGGATGTGTGATCAGCTCTAGTGGTTCAGAGAGCACAGACAGATCTAAAGCCTGGATATTTCTGGTGACCGGGTATAGCCCTGAGTTTCAACAACACCTTTTAGGGCTTATGAAAACAACAGTAAACATCAGAGTTCCCAGAGGGGAATCATAGAGGAGATTTTGTCTTTATCTACTATGTAGACTTTTATATTTGGCTCTATCTAGGAGGTGTTTCAAAGGTGGGATTTGTTTACAACTATGGAGGGCCAGGAAATTCTCTGATGTACTATTTGAACCCTTACTTCCAGAGAAAAAGCAGCACTGAGACTGTAGAAAAGACATAAGTTTTCTAGCCTCACAATGGCATTGCCCAGGTACCAAAGATGTGATACTGTTTCATGAAGAGTGCCGAGGGATTTTCATCTGTTTTGTCTCCTTTCATGGCATCATCAAAAGAAGCTCTTGCAAATGGCCAAGATGATTTCAGATGTGGTAGCAGAAGACTGGTGTTTAGGTAACATAGGCATTACAAGTGCCAAGGAGAGCAAATTATCAGTGGTAGAGTTGCTGGAATGGGAGGGATGTTGCTGGATTTTCAAAAATGTGGCAGTACCAGGGGTAATGATGAGAAGTATTGGGTTGTGATTTGGATTGCAGGTCAAGGAGTGAGGAATAGCACAAGGGTTGACCAGTTTGTCATTCATTCATTCAATGGATATTTATTGAGTTATTATTATCTGCTAGGTAATCTTCTGAGTTTTGAGATATAACAGTGAAGAAAGCAAGTTCTCAGTCTTGAGGGGGACTGATCAATAAATAAGCAACTAGAAACATAAGATATAGAAGAAGTAGGTGCAAATTGTAGATACAAACAGGAGGGTCAACTAATTAAGCCCAGTGATTGGAGTAGAGAATGGGGGAAAACTTCTCAGAGGAAGTGACATTGGGGATCTGCAAGGTGAGCAAGCATTTTCCAGGACCTTCTCTGGTGAAGAAGCAGATAAGAAAGAAAGTTTCCGGCAGAGGGAGGGAAGCGTCTGTACAGCAGCGATCCCCAACCCTTTGGCGTCAGAGACTGGTTTTGTGGAAGACAATTTTTCCATGGATGGGGGCCGGGGATCATCAGGCATTGGCTTCCCATAAAGAGCACACAACCTAGATCTCTTGCGTGCGCAGTTCACAACAGGGTTTGCGCTCCTAATGCCACTGCTGATCTGACAGCAGAGGGAGCTCCATTCGCTCTCTACTTACCTCCTGCTGGGCGGCCGGTTTCGAACAGGCCACGTGCTGGTCTGCGGCCCGGTGGGTTGGGGAGCTGTACAGAATCCCTAAGAGAGAATATGTATAACTGTGCATAAAATCCAATGGAGGACACGACAGATGCGGCTGCAAAGGGAGGTGGGGCTCTGTAAACCGTTAAAAAGCTTGGCGTTTGCTCTGTGGACAAAGAGATGCAATGAAGCTAGAAAGCAGAGGAATGACTCCATCAGATGTGTGTTTTAGAAAAGTCACTTAGGTTTTTAGATATAGAGTGGGCTTAACTGGACTGCAACATGGACAGTAAGTTGAAATTCTTCCGTGTGTGGACCAGTGTCCCATGTGGAACGAGGTAAGGTCACTGGAGCAAAGTGGGGCAGTGAGTTTTTGTTTTCTGTTTATTTCTTTTTTATGAAGCTAGGCCATGCGTTTGTTCCACTACTAGTAATATAAAATCAGTGAAATTGCTTAAAATTCGGCAAGACAGATCTTTCTTTGTATTTTTCTAAATCTTGCATATGTCAAGCTGAATGGAAATAAAACTGATGAAAATTAAAATAAATTTAAAGGATTCTGGGGCAGGGTCCTAGAAGTATGTAACAGTAAGTTCCAAGGCACTTGCATGATCTTCAGCTTTATGCCTTCTGGTCTTCTTTACATTCTCCTCTTCCTGTCCTCCCACCCTGTGAGGATAAAAAGGTATTTCTAGAGCTCTTCGATCAAATTCCCTTTTATGAACCCATCCTGTACATTCAATAGCTTCTTTCTTTTCTTGAGAAAAAGATTAAATGAATGATGGTGATGATGAAATAAACTGCACTACCTGAGGATATGTATGCCACAAGTGAGAAGTAGGGAACATGTAGTAGCTATGAATTTCTTCAGAGAAATCTCTCTGGTCCCAAACTGTGCCAGTTCAGAATGCAGTGCAGCCCTCTTGGAACAGGGGGCACATCACTTCTGGGATTGCCTCAAAGGAGAAAATGGGATTACAATTAGTCCTCATCCCAGGTAACCATCTTTGCTTCTGAAGAAGTTATAAAAAAGTCAGAAAATCTCTCCCTTCTTAAAAGTGGTTACTGAATACATTATTTATTCAAGGTCTTTTCTCCTCCAACAAAGAGAGAGAGAAGGACACACACACACACACACACACACACACACACACGGAGATATGCCCAAACATTTAATAAGTATTCTTAAAATAGGAGAGATTAATTCAGCATGTCTATATAAATTAACTTCAATACATTTTTTATGTATGAACTGGCCTAAGTCTCTTGGTATCCTAAGTTACCTCAGTGTTTACTTCAAAAGAAGAAAACATAAGGTCAGGAGAGGGAGGCACACCTCAAGTCCTCTTCATCTTCACTTTTGAGGAAGGTAAAATGTTTTTTGTGGAATGATTTTCAAGATGTGAAGCAAGCCTCTGGTCATATTGGTCAAAGACCTTCAGTTCTTTTAGGCACAGACCTTATGAAATCTCTCTGGTTCCTTTCTCAATATTTGTGTGTGTGTGTGTGTGTGTGTGTGTGTGTGTGTGTCTGCACGTGCATACCTGTGTCTACATTTTAACACTTAATTGTACATCATAACCAAAGTGTAAGAAAGACTAATCATGGCAGATGCCTCACACTGCCTCTCCCCCAGCCTCTGTTGTTTGAAAGTAACAAAATTTCCTGGAGTGGTATGCTGCTTATCTTCTTATCAGTCATTCTGTACCATTTATCAGTTCCAAACAGCTGTTAATAGAGCCCTCTTGCTTTCTATTTCTCAGTGTGTTTCATTGTTATCCATTTTGATATTGGAAATGAAATCTTTAACAAGGTACCAATTTCTGTGAAATGTCACTACAACAAAAGATGTCAGTGTTCTCCATGGTCCTGCGGTACTAGGATTTGACCTTCACTGCTAATTCTTGGGCTGTCTTCCTAGCTTATGTCTTATTTGGACTTATATTCCTTCTGTCTGTTATCACTTCAAAGCTTTTGTCTAGAAATTAGACTGGTAAAATGGCATAGAAGGATTTTCCCTCAAGATAGCCCCTTCCTTTGATACAAATAATTGAAAATGGACTATGATAGTATCAGAGGATTTAAAGGTTTTGAGAAAGATTTGGAAAACCGGGAGTAAAAAGGAACTAATGCAAGTGAGCATAAAATATTATTTTGCCCCAAATGCTACTTAACATGGATTAGAATTTAGGTTTATTACAGAAAATGGTTACACTTTATCTCTTTGAAGTTTTAGCACCCAGATGTTCTTTAAAAATCTATTTTAAAGTTCTGCCTGGAGATCTTAGAATAAAATAGCTATTTGGTGGAATGTAGAATGTGAAGAGGTGAAAGAAAAGTCAGACTGGAAGGATGCTACAAAAAGGAAACTTCACCATCCATGACTAGCCAGTGCAAATGGAAGTCAGATGGGAAAAACAGAAGTCAAGATGGTTTTGCAATTAATGGAACTTGCAGCTCTTTGAAAGTGTTAGCCTGAGAAGGGCAAGTGCAGGCGCCAAATGAGAGCATCTCATGAAAGTTCAGACTCAGGAATGGCAGGGCCAGCAGACAGGAAAACCTTTCCATTTTTGGTACACAGGTTGGAATTTAAAAAATTTGAAGACACAGGTCTTTGAAGGTCATGGACTATAGTTCTTTAGACAGAATTTCCAGGTCTGATTACATTTTAAGGAAAATATATCTGTCAATCCAGGAAAATTTGAAAGCAATGGAGGAGAAAGGGAACTGATTCTGGTCTGTTACTTCTTTAAATGACTTAATCTCTCTAACCCCAACTTCCTCATCTATAAATTGGTGATCATAATACAGTTGCTGTGAACTTCATTATTTTATTTTATTTTACCTTATTTTTATTATAGAGATATGGGGTACAAGTCAGGATCAGGTACATAAATAGTCTACATGCAGGTGAAGTTTGGGCCTCCACTGGTCCTCACTTCCCTGGTGCTGTGTACTTTAAATTAGATCATGGATATTGGTCACTCAGCATAATATCTGACTCATAGGAGCTACTTAATAAATGGTAGCCGACAATCATTATTAAAATCACAGAGAAGAGTACATTTCAAGTTTTTGTTGAAAGACACTTGTTATTATCTTTGTTCAATTGCTAAAATCACTTGTGCATCCCTCTGAATTTGATTTTGGTACTTACCTTTTATTAGCAATTCTTTTAGTGTGCCTCCTATGTCTCTTAGACCTTACCATTTTGGTGTACTCTGGCAAACTTCCAACTGCTGGCATCTACCATCTTCTAGTCTAAGAACTCCTTTAAGCTACAGAAGTCTGCTTTGCCAGTATAGACAGCAGGGAGGAAGTAGGGAAAACTAATAGCTTCTCAGAAACAGCTTCAACCCATGATGGATGGAATGAGTATCCAGGCACCTCAGTTCCCTTTGTTGTGGGAAAACAGAGAGGCCATGACACCGAGGCTATCTTAGGAACTAGTGGTTTATTAGCGCCAGCGCAACTCAGGGGGCTAATGCTCCAAGGCTGCGCAACCCAGAGAGAGAGGAGAGGGGTTTTATCTGTTAGTTTAGGTAAGGGAGGGGGTTGAGTTGTATGGCTATACATTTTTCTTTGTAATTTACAAGGTGGTATTTAGCAAAACCAGATTTGCAAAGAACAAATTATCTCCAGGGTACACATGACAAGCGGGAGTTGTAAACCAATAACTTCACAAAGAGAAGATGTAGGGGTAAGGTTGTGAATGGATTACTATCTTGCATTTCCAGGAAAGTGACCTTTGGTTATTTGGTTTTCTCAAATAACTGTTTTTAGCTCCTCTCTGCCAGATTTCCCCCACTGATGCTTGACCCTTTATGGGTTAAGAGCATCATCTTTAATTTGGTGCATTAACATTATGTGGGCAGCAGGTTTTTTTTTTTGTTGTTGTTGTTGAACAACATTTTTTCACAAACTTAGAGATGGAGTCCATCATTACTGGGGCTATGTAAGGGAGGATAAGACAGGATTTTAACAATAGGATTAAAGATTCAATAATGTACTTAAATTTTTCCAGACCTGAGAACATGTTTTTAAATTAATTGCCCATTTTTATGCCTTGTCACTTTTGTACTGGGATATGGGCAAGCTTTTTAATATAAGAAAGAACAGAAATGCTAGTGAGACCTTTTTCCAACATGTTCAATTTGTCAGTTCTACAGCAAGTAAGGTCAGTCCTATAGTAAATAAAACAACAAACAGTATAGCACTTAGCAAATATAAAGGCTGACAACGCGAAACAATGGCTCATCAGTAAGGTTTGCTGAATACTCAAGCGGAATTCTCAAGCTTCTGCTGTGACTATTGACAGAAGCTGGACCCAGCCTAAATGTTTTTTTTTTTTTTGCCTGTTGCTGAACTTTTTTCCATAGCAGAGGCTCCTGTTCACCCCTCTTTGTGGCTTCATAGATGGGTATGATAGTGAAGTTAGGTATCCAAATTCCATAGAACCTCGCAGTCCCCAAAAACTTCTGGATTTGATGCTGGGTGGTTGGGACTGGTATTGAATAGTTTCCTTAATGGGCCATTCCCGCAAACTAATTCTTGTTTGATCATTACTATTAGCTGTTTGACTTCCCACTCTGAACTCTTGAATGTACAGATTTAAATGCTTCCTGTTAGTCCCCTGGAGGGGTGAGACCTGTCAGAAAAGCCCAGAGACCCTGAGACTAGAAGTTGTCCACAAATTCAACAATTTGGATAATAGAATGTATTAGTATAGGAATAAGACCACTTTACACATTTAGTAAGAAATATTTTGTTGCTGAAATAGCAGCCTTAAGTCCTTTATCAGTTCTACTGTTCATTGAGGCTGTTGCTGTGGTCTGGGAACAGGGTCTCTCTGTTCAGGCGTATACTTTTCCAGTCAGGAATGGTGTATCCAAGGCTTGATGTTTGCAGGTTTCTAGTGCAGTAGTTGAGTGATGACTAGGATGCCTTAGGGTCCCTTTCTCTTTTCTTGCGCTGTTGTTTGGGTCCTTCCTCTCTCCAATTTTTAGCAGCATTCACTCCCCTGGCATGTCTGGGTTCTCCATGGTCCAGGAAGTTTCATAAATAATTTTAAAGTTACTTAAATTTATTTCATTTCGGGGATTGATTTGGATCCTGAGCCATGCAATACCAAATACCTATGTTTAGTCTGCTTGTGTCTCCAAAAGATTTTCAGTGATTATTATGCTAAACTGCAAACTGAAAGATTGAACTGTCCTAGTCTTACCTCTGATGGAATTTTCTTTAGATTTGCTGTGGGGTGGGGTAGGCTGCCACTTGGCCTGCAGTAGATTGTAATTTTTAAAATGTCTGAATGCCTTCTAAGACCTACCTATGGGAAATTTATTTATTCCTAGCCTGTGCTAGCTACCCTGTCTTAATTATTTATTCTTTAGAGATTTTCGATCCCATAATCATATGGGGTGCTGAGGGGTGAGGGTCCATTTTCTGTAGCTTCTTCAGAGCTGACAGTGGGCATAGTCCTGCCTAGCCAGAGATCAAAAATCTCCCCCTGACTTGAGGCATCTAGATCTGTTTCAGCAGTGGCATCGTTTGCAGGCACTGACTGGAATCCTTGCATGACTGTTATGTGGGCATGAAATTGCTGGATTCTGGCTTAATAAAAGGAATAAATTAGAGAAACTCCTCCTTCAAGAAGTAGAACAATTAAGTGAAGTCAGGCATACATTTTGACAGTTTTAGGTGGTGGCTGATTACCTTTTGTACAAAAGCTACAAGGTCTGAGGTTACCAGTCTGACTTAAAAGATAAACTTTAATTTCCGTGGCTTTTTTATGAGTACCAGCTTTTGGAGATTTTAATGTATTTCTGGACTATACTGGCAGCCTGACAAATTGTTTTAGATTATAATTTGAACCAGGCACTTTTGTAGAATCTTATATAAAATTTGAAGAGAAATCTGAAAATCTTTGGAGACTTGCATCCAGAAAAGACTTTATTATGTCTAAGATTGTTTATAGAATTTCTTATATATGTATATATATATATATTTATAAATCTTTCATGTACCATTTTTTGACCTGTTTGAACCTTCTATTTTTATTATATATATATGACAGAATATTAAAAGTAATATATAATTATATATGTGACAAAAATATTTTGTCATATATAGAATATTATATATAACTTTTAGATAGCTATTTACTCCATTATAGGACAGAAATTTACCATACAAGATTTTTTCTTGGGTAAAATCTTTTTTTCTTATATTCCTTTTTTTTCTTATCAAAACCACATTTGTACACAAACAGCCTTTTTATATCTTTCCTTTGGTTTTTGCTTTTTTTTCCTCCTTTTACCTTTTTGTAGATAATCTTTTAGAGTCAATTTGAATTAACCTTTTAGTAACATTTAACTGTTGGAACACCTTTAACTTCCATTAGAGAGCAGGTATCAGGAGAAAGAGGTTCAGTATGAGCACAAGGGCTAATAACTTAGCCTTAATATTAATCAAGAAATTAATTTGGAACCCAGGCACATCCATACAGACCCAAGGATTCTCTGGGGTGATGGCAAACAGAGCGCTGGACTGTGCCTTGGCCCCCAGGCCCCTTTAATCAGTGGCCATCACCACAGAGCTAGGTGTCTCCCTCCACTTTGGGAGAGGCTGCACTGACTCTTTCAGTGGCCTTTTAGTCCGCATGTTGGACAAGGTCCTGGGGGCTTAGGCCATCAAGAACAATTGCGCTTTTTGTGCTTAGATTGACCACATTTATAGCTGCTGATACCATCCCCCTTAGCAGGTTTATTCTTACCAGGTCTTTTGGGTGGCTAGAGTTTTGCCATTAGTGGCAACTGCCAATAGGTTTGTCTACTTTTCGTCTTGCTAGTGCTCATCCTGGAGTCCTTTTCTCTCTCTCTTTTTTTCTTAATGTCTCAGTTGCTAAGAACTTCAGAAGTCTTCTGTAATTGGGAGTTTGGTATTCATAGTCCTGAGTTAAGCCTCTGGAGTTGGGTATTCAATATCCCATAGGACATAATTTTGTTTGCAAAGTGGTGAAATAAAATTTTTTTAAAAATTGCCTTTACCTGTGGAACTTTTGACCATTTTCCTTCATGTCTACAAAGTGAATTCAATTGCCAGATGGTATTAAAGCAAAGTTTTTTTTTAACCCTCATTATCTGTTAACTTGTAGTGTGTTCAAATTTGATTTCAATAATGCACTATTTTAAAAAAATTTTAAACTGCATAATTTTAATTTGCTCCAGTTATATAAAATCTGTCCCATTGGGGTGTCTGAGGGTACACATTATTACACATTTTCTTGTTCATGTTCCTTGAAAACCCAGAATTTGCCTTTGAACTCTTGCAATTTATTGTGCCTAGAATTTTACCTGTCCCTCAGGAGAAGTACCAAGCTTAGCAAGGTGGCTTAATCAGGTAGGAATGTCCAGTTCCCATGCTTCACTATGTCCTGCAAAGTAGTCAGCATTTAAAGCTTTACCAGTCTTGTAAGAGGTGTGCTAGTCAAGCATAGTAAAAAACAAAACAAAACAGTAGTGTTATCTAGCACTACATTTTAAAGTAGGGACTTAGCATACATTACACGCCTCTGAGAGACTTCCCAACAGTTTTACAGGGACAAGCAGTTGATTATGATCTTCGGTAAGGCCTAAGCCTTTAGAAACAGACTTTATTTATTTAATTATTATTATTTTTTCTTTTAAAAAAAGTTTTTATTGCTTATTTTCCCTTTTTTTAATCAGTATTTTTTATTATGATATTCTGGGGTACAGTTAAAGGTTAGGTATACAAATATGCTTCATTCAGGCACCCTTGTTGATAAGAGGTGTCTCCTCATCCCCAGACAGATATTTACTACTGTTAATCCCATCTCCCTTCCCCTCCCCCCGCATAGTTTCCCACCACCGTCAGTCATTTTCTTATAGTATTACATTGGATGTTCAAGGTCCACTATATGAGTGAGAACATGTGATACTCAGATTTTTGTTTCTGTGAGAGATCACACAGTATTATAGACTCTAGTTCCATCCAGGTTGCATTTATGATTTTTTTTTTTTATGGCTACATAGTATCCCATTCTGTATATGTACCACATTTTTAAAATCCAGTCTTCTTTTGATGGACAGCATGGTTGCTTCCAGGTTCTTGCTATTGTGAACAATGTTGCGGTAAACATACGTGTGCAGGTATCTTTTCTATAGAGTGATTTGCGTTCTTCAGGGTATATTCCCAGCAGGGGAATTGCGGGGTCATATGGGAGGTCAATATTTAGAGCTTTTAGGAATCGCCATACTGTTTTCCACAGAGGTTGTACTAGTTTGCACTCCCACCAACAGTGTAGAAGTGCTCCCTTTTTGCCACACCCTCTCCAGCAGCTGTTATTTTTTGAGTTGTTGATAATTGCCATTCTGACTGGAGTTAGGTGGTATCTCAGTGTGGTTTTGATTTGCATCTCCCTGATGATTAGTGAGGTTGAACATTTTTTCATGTATCTGTTGGCTGCTCAGATGTCTTCCTTTGAGAAGTGTCTGTTCATATCTTTTGCCCAATTTATAATGGGGTAGTTTGTTTTTTTCTTTCAGCACATTTGAGTTCCTTGTAGATCCAAGATGTTAAGTCTTTGTCAGACCTGGAGTTGGCAAATACTTTTTCCCAGTCTGTAGGCTGTCTTCCTGCTCTCTTGATGATTTCTTTGGCTTTGCAGAAGCTTGTGAGTTTGATTAGGTCCCACTTATCTATCTTATCTCTTATGGCCTGTGGGTTTCGGGTTTTATTCAGGAATTGGATGCCAGTTACAATTTCCATGAGGGTATGTACTTCATTTTCTAAGGTTCTTATGGTTTGAGGTTTTACATTTAGGTCTCTGATCCATTTAGAGTTAATTTTTGTGTATGGGGATAGATAGGGGTCCTGTTTCAATCTTCTACATGTGGTCAACCAGTTTCCCCAGCACCATTAACTGAATAGGTTCTCCTCTCCCCAGTGGTAGGTGGTGGAGGCTTTGTCGAAGATGAGTTAGTTGAGAAATTGAGGTTTTGCTTCTGGAATCTCAATTCTATTCCATTGATCTATATGCCTGTTCCTGTACCAATACCAAGCTGTTTTGATTATTGTAGCTTTATGGTAAAGTTTGAAGTCTGGTAATGTGATACCACCTGCTTTGTTTTTTTTTTGCTGAGGATTGTTCTGGCTATTCTTGGTCATTTTTGTTTCCATATGAATTCCTGTGTTGTTTTTTCTAGGTCTGAAAAGAATGTTGCTGGTAATTTGATGGGTATTGCATTAAATCTGTAGATTGCCTTAGGTAAGATGGACATCTTCACAACTTTGATTCTTCCAATCCATGAGCATGGGATATTTTTCCACTTGTTTGTGTCATCTGTGATTTCTTTGAGCAGTGTTTTGTAGTTTTCATTGTAAAGGTGTTTCACGTCTCTGGTTAGGAAGATGCCAAGGTATTTCACTTTTTTTTGTGGCTATTGTCAGTGGAATTGTGCTTTTTATTTGGGTTTCTGTTTGTTTATTATTGGTGTAGAGAAATGCGATTGTCTTTTGCTCATTTATTTTATATCCTGAGACTTTGCCAAAGTACAAGTAATTAAATACATCACAATGTATCAGTGTAAGGAGGTTTTTGACGGATTCTCTTGGGTTTTCAAGGTACATGATCATGTCATCTGCAAAGAGAGATAGCTTGACTTCCTCTTTTCCTATTTGAATACCCCTGATTGACTTCTCTTCTCTGATTGCTTTAGCCAGGACTTCCAATACTATATTGAACAGGAGGGGTGAGAGTGGGCATCCTTGTCTTGTTCCAATTTTCAGGGGAAATGGTTCCAGTTTTTGTCCATTTAGGAGTATGCTGGCTGTGGGTTTCTCGTAGATGGCTTTTACTGTTTTGAGGTGTGTTCCCCATATGCCTAGCTGTTCGAGGGTTTTTATCAAGAAGGGGTGCTGGATTTTATCAAAAGCTTTTTCTGCATCTAATGATATAATCATGTGGTTTTTGTTTTGACATCTGTTGATGTATTTAATTACATGTATGGTTTTATGAATGTTGAACCAGCCTTGCATCCCAGGGATGAAGCTTACTTGGTCATGATGGATGATTTTTGAGATGTGTTGTTGAATCTGGTTCGCTAGGATCTTGTTGAGAATTTTGGCATCTATATTCATCAAAAATATTGGCCTGTAGTTCTCTTTCTTTGTTGGGTTTTTACCTGGCTTGGGTATCAATGTGATGTTAGCTTTATAAAATGATTTGGGGAGAATTCTGTCTTTCTCAATCACCTGGAATACCTTCAGTAGGATTGCTATAAGCTCCTCCTTAAATGTCTTGTAGAATTCTGCTGGAAAGCCATCTGGTCCAATGCTTTTTTGGTAGGTAGTTTTCTTATTATGTAGTCAATTTTCTTGATTGTTATTGGTTATTTAGGGTCTCAATTTCTTCTTGTTTCAACCTAGGCAGGTTGTGTGATGACAGAAGTCCTCCATTTCTTTTAGGTTTTCAAGTTTGTTTCCATACACGTGTACATAGTAGTCTCTAATGATCTTTTGTATTTCTTCAGGATCAGATGTGACTTCATCTTTTGTGTTTCTGATTGTGTTTATTTAGGCTTTTCCCTTTTTTTCTTGGTCAGTGTAGCTAGGGGACCATCGATCTTGTTTATCCTTTCGAAGAACCAACTTTTTGTTTCATTGATTTTTTGTATTATCTTTTGTCTTCTATGTCCTGGATTTGAACTTTTATTTTGGTGATCTGGATTCTTCTGCTGAAATTAGGGTTTTTGTGGTCTTGCTTTCCCAGCTTTTTAAGGTGGTTTCTTAGGCTGTTAATTTGTGATCCTTCCATTTCTTCATGTGTGTTTGTAGGGATATAAATTCCCTTCTTACTACAGCTTTCATGGCATTCCAGAGATTTTGGTAAGATGTTTCTTCATTTTCATTTGTTTCCAGGTATCTTTTAATCTCTCTTTTGATTTCATCATTGACCCAGGAGTTGTTTAGCATCATGGTGTTTAGTGTTCATGTCTTTGTGGGTTTTGGGAGGACCTTGTTGGTGTTAATGATTATTTTTATTCCACTGTGGTCCAAGAAGGTGCATGGTAAAATTTCAGTCCTTTTAAATTTGCTTATACTTGATTTATGGCCAGGACTGTGGTCAATCTTAGAGTATGTTCCATGTGATGATGAGTAGAATGTGTATTCTGTGGTTTTTGGATGGAGGGTTCTGTAGGTATCAATCAAGTCCATTTGATCAAGAGTCACATTGAGGTTCTGGATCTCATTGCTGATATTTTATCCTGATGATCTGTCTAGGGTTGTGAGTGGGGTATTGAAGTTCCTAGCTATGATGGTATTGGAGTTGATATCTTTTTTTAGTTTACCTAGGAGCTGCTTTATGAAAGTTGTTGCTCCTGTGTTGGGTGCATATATGTTTAGGATGGATATTTCTTGTTGATGGATTGAACCCTTTATCATTATATAGTGGCCTTCTGTATCTTTTTAAATTTTTGATAGCTTAAAGGGGATTTTGTCTGAGATTAAGATCATGACTCTTCCTTTCTTTTGTGTTCCATTTGCCTGAAAATTTGTTTCCCATCCTCTTACTTTGAGTCTGTGAGTGTCCTTTCTAGTGAGGTGAGTCTCTTGAAGGCAATAGATTGTTGCCTGGTGATATTTTATCCATTTTGCCATTCTATATCTTTTCAATGGTGCATTTAGTCCATTCACATTCAAACTAATTATTGAAATGTGAGAGTTGATCCCTATCATAATGTTCTTACAGAGTTGTTGTTCTTCCTGTTTGTGTGTTGTCTTTCTTTTGGTTTAGAGTTGGATCATGTGTGTTTTTAATCTTTCACCTCTACTCTTGTGAAGAACGTTGTTGTTCTTTTTTCCTTTTCTTCTGTGTTCAATACTTTCTTAAGTGTTTCTTGTAGAGGTGGTCTTTGCAGCGTAGGTTCTTAGGGATTGAATATCTGGGAAAGATTTCAATTCTCCCTCACTGATGAAGCTTAGCTTGGGGTAGGTTATTCTCGGTTGATATTGTTTATCTTTTAGAACTTTGAAGATAGGGCTCCAAGCCCTCCTATCCTGGAGGGTTTCTGTAGATAAATCTGCTGCTATTCTAATTGGTCTTCCCTGGTATGTAGTCTGACCTTTTTCTCTTGCAGCCTTTAGGATTTTTTCTTTTATACCTACTTTGTTTAGGTGAATTATTTTATGCCTGGGAGTTGGTCTTCTCATTTGTTGTCTTGCTGGGGTTCTCTGAATCTCTTGTGTTTGAGTTTTTTCATCCTTGATGAGATGAGGGAAGTTTTCTTGAATGATTTCATGAAATGTTTGTTCCAGTGTGGCCTCTGTTTCTCTCTCTGCCTCAGGAAGGCCAGTTACTCTTAGGTTTGGTCTCTTGAAGTGATCATTCATCTCTTGAAGGTTTTGTTCTGTCTTTTGAGCTTCTTTTCTATGCTTTTGACAGTTTGGGTTAGTTCTGTGTTTTGGTCTTTGAGCTCTGAGATTCTTTCTTCTGCTTGGCTAATTCTGCTTTCCATGCTTAATAGTTTGTTATTTATTTCCATCACAGTATTCTTTACTGTTGTTATTTCTGACATCAGCTCCTTCCTATTTTCCTCTTGTGTCTCCTCAATTTTTAAAATTCTCTCTATTAATGTCTTGATGTCTGGGTTTGTTGCATGTGACCAGTCATTCAGGGGGATCTTCATTGTTTGTGTTCTGGAATCTGTTTTCTCAGTGTCTGATCTCCCAGGGGTCTGTGTGAGACTTGTATTCTTCTTTTGTTTTTTTTTCATTTGTGCATTTTTTTCCCTCCCTACTTTTTCCTTCCCGCCACATCACCGTCTACTTTAATTCTGTTATTCAGGGGTAGGGGGATTGCTTTTACTTATGTTTGTTCAATCTCCTATTCTTTATGTATGCCCTCTTACTTTGTTCAATTCTGGAGTTGCACTGTAGGTTGGGGGTAGTCCTTTTTGCAGTTTTGAGATTTACTTAAGGGGGGAGCTGGGATTCAAAATCTATCTTCAGGTCCTGGTATTTGCCGACAGGTTTATGGATAATCTGTCCATGCAGTGGGGCTGTAGGTTTACTCCCTGAAATAAAATGTGGCTAACAGAGGGAAGAGAATGGAGCAGACAGTGGTGGGAAGAGTGGGGAGGAGAGAGAGGAGTTAGGGGGGAAACAGACAAGTGTACCAACAAATGGAGAGAGAGACCTAAACTGAAGCAGATAAAAACAATATACCATGTCTACAGGCTAACCAACTCCCATACAAAAAAAAAAAATACAATGATGTTAACATACAAGCTAACCAACCACCTTATTGGTGTGCTGTTCCTCTATACAAAGATATTGTTAACAGAGAGGAGAAAAGAGAAGAAAAGGAAGAGGAAAAGAAAAAAAAAGAACAAAACAATAGGAATAGAATTAAATCATTAAACTAACAGAACCAATCGAACACACTCTGAGACTTTTTGTTTAAGTCCAATGTCCTTTCAGCTCTGATTTCTAGCTGTTTTTTCAAGCTGGTAAGTTAGTTCACAGTTAGGGTCAGTTGCCCCTGGCCTGCTGTGAAGGACAGTTCAGATCACCCTCCGTTCACCACTCAAATCTGGTCTGTATCTGTTTTTCAAGCTTGTTTCTCCCATTTCGGTGTTGTTATCTTGAATCGCCAGCAGGAGGTGTTATCTCAGCTGCTCGCCCCAGAAGGGGTGGAGCTGGACAGGAGTCGGGCAGATGCTAGAGATGGGTGCCTGCCTCAGGGCACATGGCAGGAGATCCATGGCCAGCAGGATGTCATGGTGGCAGCATGGCATCCCAGCAGCTCTTGTCTGCAGGGGCTTCAAGGACTGAAGTCATGGATTGCCTCAGGGACCATGGCGTGATGTGCTATGGCCGGCATGGAGGCCGCAGCAGCACCGGCGGCTGCTGTGTCTGCAGCTGCAGTGGCTGTCCAGACCACTGCAATGTCCCAGCAGTGGCAATGGCCAAGCTTCGTGTGAAAAGCAGGCTTCTGATATTGGGGTCCGCAGCCCCTGGGGAGAGAGCCAGAGACCCTCTACATTCTTCTTTGCAGAGGGTTTCATAGACCAGGTTGCCCCATCGCCATCTTGCCGGAAGTCCATTATTATTATTTTTGAGTTGGAGTCTCACTCCATTGCCCAGACTGGAGTGCAGTGGCATGCTCCCAGCCACCACAGCCTCAACCTGCTGGGCTCTGGTGATCCTTCCGCCTCAGCCTTCTAAGTAGCCGGAACTACAGGTGTGTGCTACAACACCCGGCTAAAAAAAAACCAGATTTACTTTCAACTAACCTGACTTCTAGCATTTGGAAACAAGAACAGTCTATTAAGTCACTTAGTTGCCAGAGAAAGATTACAAAATTATTTTCTTCAAGTTTAGTGTCAACTTGCGCTGAGCTAACAAAAGGCTAAGTAGCATATAAGAGAGATTTCTATGTTTCTTTACAGGTGGATTGGAATGAACTCAGAATCCATGAAGGAGAATGCAGGCTAAGGAAGGGAGAGGGTGTGGTTTGGGAAAGAATTCAAGACAACCAGTAGCATTTTACACATATGGCAGGAAATTTTTGCACATTCCCTGACAGCAAAAGACAGGAATTTTAACAGTGTCAACGGGTTGGGAAAAACACTACACAAATTGAGGGAGACAGCAACACTTAAGAAAGCATAAAATGACATAAAGGAACATGCACTAATCAAGGTTTTTAAAATGTGACACGTCTCATTAAACAAAGCATAATGACCCAACCAGCTTTTTTAGCAAATTCAGATGGCAGACACACACACAAATAAAGGAATGAGGGGTATGGGGAACATCTGTTTCATCTTCCTTTAGCCGTACTCTTTGTGGAGATATTTCAGACACCTCTTAGCAATTGGCAGGTTGGTACAAAACTCCAATCCAGACCAATTGTATGCGGAACCCTGCCACTGTCTGTCTCATTTACATGCAATCACACAACCCTCCACCCTAATCCTAGGAGTCAACGGATTCATCTTCAGACAAGTGTTACCTTCCACTGCCTTTCAGTCCTTTCCTTCGAACTAGAGATTACTAGCAGACTCTGGGAGGCGATCAAGCTCCCCTTCTACCATCTATTGGCAGGTCTATTCAAAGGCCTTTGCTCCTACCCTTTCCGTTGGGTGATCATCCTCACACCAGCTCCTCACCTCTTTGGGTCCCTGTTGTGCTTTCGGGGTTTGAGTCTCAGTGCGTCCAGAGGGGCCTCCCTCCTCCAGATCAAAAGGTCCATTTGCACACCAGGTGAAATTGCCTCTCCTGTTGTCTTGGAGGTCATACCCCAATGACAAAGGAGGTGGGAAACACTGTCTCTGAACTCTCCCTTTTCTGGTCAGTGCACCAAGAAATGTTATAGGAAAACAGAGAGGCCGTGACACCAAGGCTATCTTAGAAACTAGTGGGGTTTTTTAATTTTTAATTTTTATTTTTTGAGTTGGAGTCTGACTCTGTCACCCAGACTGGAGTGCAGTGGCCGCTCCTGGCCACCGCAGCCTTGTCCTGCTGGCTCTGGCGATCCTTCCGCCTCAGCTTTCCAAGAAGCCAGAATTACAGGCATGCGCTACCATGCCTGGCTGATTTTTTTTTTTTTTGAGTTGGAGTCTCTGTCGCCTAGACTGGAGTGCAGTGGCCGCTCCCGGCCACTGCAGCCTCGACCTGCAGGGCTCCGGCGATCCTTCCGTCTCAGCTTTCCAAGTAGCCAGAATTACAGGTATGTGCTACCATGCCCGGCTGATTTTTTGATTTATTGTAGAGATGAGGTCTCACTGCCCAAGTGGGTGGGTCTTGAACCTGCGGGCTCAGGCAATCCACTCACCTCAGCCTCCAAAAGGCGTGGGATTACAGGCTGAGCCACTGAGCCCGGCTGAAACTAGTGGTTTATTAGCGCCGGCGCAACTCAGCGGGCTAATGCTCCAAAGCTGAGCAACCCAGAGAGAGAGAGGAGAGGGGTTTTATCTGTTAGTTTAGGTAAGGGAGTGTGTTGGGTTGTATGGCTATACATTTTTCTTTGTAATTTACAAGGTGGTATTTAGCAAAACCAGATTTCCAAAGAACAAATTGTCTCCAGGGTACACATGACAAGCAGGAGTTGTAAACTGATAACCTCACAAAGAGAGGATGTGAGGGTAAGGTTGTGAATGGATTACTATATTGCATTTCCAGGAAAGCAATCTTTGACTATTTGGTTTTCCCAAGCCAATAGCAAGTTTTGGAGCTTGCAGTTTGATCTTTAAAAGGAATAATTTTAGCTGTTTTTAACCCCTCTCTGCCACACCTTGACTGTCAGGTGGAGGAATTCTGATTCTCGGAGTTTCTCCATGGATTAACTCTAGTTGCCTATAATATTATCTGTTGAATAATATATCTTTAATGACTTTCTGTCTTTTCTTTCTCACTTTCTGACTTCCCTATTGGGGTTCCACCCCCCATTTCTCAATTAACTATTGAACTAGGATGATTATTACTGAGTCTGATTCTGGGAGAAATCATAGGAAGACATTTTCTTGAGGAAACAAAGTTATCAAGTTGCCTTCTATCAAGAGATATAAATAATAGAAAAACTAAAATTTTTTTATGGTTAACTTACTTTCTCCTATATATATTATTTGCTTGCTAGTATTGTTTAACAAATTGTATAATGTGAACATGCTATTGAAAGTATAATGGTTCTACTAATTTTATAATTAAATGCATTTACCTTAAGCATACCAGTAGACATCAGTTGTGTGAAATGCCAATAATCTAAAATAAAATGGCTGACTGAAGAATAATTCCAATATCATTTACAGTCTTCAATTCCTGCTGAATTCAGTTGTATGCACACAGTTGTGATTGGTGTCATAGATTAAGGTGATGCTTATTAACCAAGTTTAGAAGAGTGGATGGAGGAGGAGAACTGGCCATTGGTTCATATTCTTTTACAACTTAGTTACTATAAATACTATATAATAAAAAGTTCTTATCTCTACCTTTTTCACTTTCTTCTCCTATTTGAGGAATAAAAGGAATGAAAATGGAAACAAAGCATAAATTCTTTCTTAGTGAAACATACATTATCTTCTTAAAGACAACATTAACTGAGAAGTCATAACTGCATGACTTATACAAGTAGCTTAATTTTGAACTTGGAGCCCATGAATTGAGGACAAAAGGAAAGGGGTTGAAGGGATGGGAATGTTAGAGTATAGCTGGAAATGAGGTATAATCACAGCTCAATACTTAACTACTTCCTTATCATAGATACAAAAAGCTAGACCAGAAGGACTCAAAATTTGTATTAAATGGTGATAACATGATATTATTATGAGGCATTTTTTTGCCTTCTTTCTGAGGCCAAGTCCAAATTTCATGTCTTTCCAGCTTTACTTTTTTGTTTCATGCATTGACGGTAAATTTTGAAGAGCTGTTTCATCTCTGCCAGGTTGGCATAATATAAGAAGTCTGTCTCTCACTGGTGATACCTGCTCATAGGATGATTCTGTCTTCTAAATAAAGCTTGGACAATGCATTCAATGATTTTTCTTTGTCCACCAGGATGGTTTACAAATGGCATCAGTGGTTGCATCTTCAAAATCACAATTTTCAAGCTCTTATTTGTTTCAGCAATTGAATTCTTTTTTTCAAATAAAATGTTTTATAGAACTCCAAAATATAATACAGTATGAAAATATTGATTCAACAGACAGGTATTTGAAAGTGTTAACAGTCTGCTGTATACTTTCAGGACATTCTGAAATTATGATCCAGAATCCTGAAGGAGGCATACTGAGAAATTTTTATTTCAAAATTGAATCACCAACAATATCTAACTACAGCTTTCATTTTGAATTATAAACATCAGTCATATAAGTAGCACACAGAACTTGTAATAAGTATAAAAATATTTATAATTCAACTATATTAAGACATGATCTGTTGGAAAATAATTTGTTATTCAGCAATTGACTAGTTAAATCGAAACTTATTCAGATAAGTTTGAGTCATAAAAATGGGAGGGTCATGTTATAGCAGGACTGGAACTATCTGGGAAAAATAAGTTTTCTTAGTATATATGTCTTACAGAACATACAGTTTACTGTGATAAGCTCAAAGGACATGCACTTAACGAATAGTACTAGGAGACGTCAGGCTGGGAAATAGTCAAGGATCATGGAGTCTCTGTTCTCTGTGGATCTTCCTGCCTGAGATCCTGTCTTGATGCGTAAACCCCAATGTGGGGTCTCTTTTAACCTTTTATAATTCGAATTTATCACTCTGAGACTCCAGCATGATTGCCTAACATGATTTCAAAAATCTGCCATTAACCAGTCCTTGCACCTTGACCCTAAAGTTTTTACTGTGACTTCTGCCACCTTGCTACATTGCCCACAGTTTGCATAATAATGACCAGGTATTACATGTGCCCAGAATGGACTGGCTTAGCATGTAGGCCTTGATAAAGCCTTTTCACATATGTGGGGACTTGCTCATACATATTCAGAATGAAAGTAAGTCAGACACTGCCTCTAAAAAAAGAAAAAAGAAGCCACCAACAAAAAAATCACTAACAAATAATGTAAAGAAAAGTCATTTATATACACAAATGCCATAGAAGGAGTTTAATACTAAGGTTTGCACACAAGAATAAGTTAACTAGGCACTATCTTAGGAGGATGTTCAACAAAATATGTTAAAATCATATCTATAATACAGGTGAGTTGGTGATTTCTAGTATATTCCCAAAGTGTGAAAATACATATTAAAAATTAAAAATTTGGATGAAATTATTTGTATGCAACACCTGAAACAACTATGAGGAATTTTACAGCTTCTAGAAGCATAGCTTGAAAATGAATCTTAATGAGGTTCCTGAATTTGGGTGGCTATTTGCAGATTGAATTTAGGTTATCATCATTTTGTAAATGAAAAGAAAAAGAAAACAAGTCCTTCCTTCCCTTACAAAAAGAAGCCCAAGGGATTTTAGTTGATATGGGCATCATTACGTAGTAACTCAGTAGCAGAACTGAAAAGTGGAACTCAATTTTTCTGTGTTGAAGTCCAGAAATCTAATGAACTAAACTTCCAGTAAATAGAGTACTGAAGCTCCTAACTAGAGCTGCATTATTGAATTTGGTGTAAGATAGAATTCATTTTACTCAAGTGAGAACTATTAGTTGTTTAAAAATAATGCAAGGATCTAATTTCCTATTACTTTGACTTGCTTATAATCCATGTCTGATGGCTGGGTAATGATAAAAAATTGAAGTATAAATCTATGTGTAGGAATAATCATTAGGCTATGAGAACAGAACCAGTATTGGGTAATAATTGTAAGTCACTGCCTTAGGCTATAAAATCACCCAATCATAAGCTTCTCAGTAGTTTTTGGGCCATGATGCTGTGCTGGTTATTAAGCAGTAATCAGTTCAGTATATAGATTATAAAGGATTCTTAGAAAACCAAGTGTCATTTGCTTTTTCTTTAAGAGATGCTAAAGTACATTCCCAATAGATTATCATTTTATGCAGCCAGCATTTAAAGAAATTCATTTCCGCAAAAAGTAAAATTTAGAATAATCTACTCTAGACTAAAGGTTTGGGTAACTATTTGTATCCAATCTCTTTCTAATGGGAAATGAGAACCTTTCATAATGAGGACCTCAGGAGAGCCCAGGCAAGGGGCTTTCCTTAGAAATGCATGACAAGAAGACATAGAGGTGAATATTCACTGAAGCCATTTTGGATGCTCACTCAGAGGATATGTCCAAAGGATGAGAAAGGATTTAGAAATGGAAGACAAAGTCAAGAGTAGAAGTGAGACAATATGAAATCAGGTGGACACGGAGGGGTTTCTTTTTATCTTTATTGATTTTCAGGTGTATGGTTTATTAGTTTTGGAGGGTAAGTATGAATATATGTTTTATGTATGTGCAATCATTTTGTTTTCTTTTACTAAGAATCCCTAACAGTGTAGGAGTTAGGGTCAGTGATGGTTAGTGGGTATAAATCAACTAAGAAGAAGGTCTTAAAAAAAAGGTCAATTGAAGAATTTTTTATTGATTAATAACTTAATATTGAACGCTTTTCTTTTAATTTTTTATTTTAAAGATGTGGGGTACAATTCAGGGTTAGGTATATAAATGCTCATCTTTATGCAGGTACTCTTGTTGATGAGGTGTGCTTCCCCCTCTTCTGGCAGATTGCCACTACTGCCAATCCCGCCTCCACACTCAACTCCAGCAGTTTCCTGCTACTGCCAATCCTTTTCTTATAGTGTTATGATAATTGTTAAGGTCAGCTTATGAGTGAGAGCATGTGATATTCAGTTCTTTGTTTCTGTGATGGATCGCTCAGTATTATAGACTCTAAGTCCATCCAGGTTGCTGTGAAGTTCACAATTTTGATCTTCTTTATGACTGCGTAATATTCCACTGTGTATATTACCACATTTTTTTATCCAGTCCTCTTTAAGTGGGTAGCATAGTTGATTCCATGTTCTTGCTACTGTGCACAATGCTGCAATAGACATACATATGCAAGTATCTTTTTCATAGAGTGATCTAATTTTCTCCGGGCCATATTCCCAGTAGGGAGATTCCAGGGTCATATGGAAGGTTGATTTTTAGATCTTTTAGGAATTGCCACACTGTTTTCCACAGAGGCCATACTAGTTTACACTACCACCCACAGTGTAGAAGTGTTCCCTTTTTGCTGCATCCTCTCCAGCATAAAGTGGGCAAAAGGTATGAGTAGACACTTCTCAAAAATATTGAACTATTTATTATTTAACTGATTATTATTGTTATTGTTGCTATTATTATTTTGAATCAGAGTCTTACTCTGTTGCCCAGGCTGGAGTACAGTGGCACGATCACGGCTATTGCAGCCTGGAGTTGCTGGACTCAGGTGTTACTTCTTCCTCTGTCTTCCAAGTAGCTGGAACTATAGGTGCACACCACTACATCCATCTAATTTTTTTTACTTATTGTAGAGATGAAGACTTGCTAGTTTGGTCTCGAATCTTTGGGCTCAGACAATCCTCTTGTCTCTGCCTCCCTAAGAGCTGGGATTACAGGCATGAGCCAGGATACCCAGCTAACTTTATTATTAATAAATAATAATCACATGAGAAGATAGAAAATAGGGCATGTTCAGGCCATTGTATACAAACAAAAGAAACATATGAATTTTTTTATCTCTATGTGTTTCCAGTTATTGGGATAATTCTGAGAGTAAAAAAGTACAATGCAGTTAGCTGGGTTGTTACAAGGTCTCTAAAGCTCTGATTCCAAACATGACATTCTTTTCTTTTTTTCATTCTTTTTGACAAGAATTCTTACAGACTTGGTAGAGACAATGACTTGGAATATATTTTCTCAATGATAAATAAACAGGTCGCTAAAGTACTTCTTGATAGGACAGGACAAAAATGCACCATGAATAACCAAGTGTTCATTTTATTTCAAGAAGAGTGTTGGGTAAATGACTCTGATTTGGGGCCAGGTGTTAACAACTTGAGCTAGTGGCAATGGAGATTTGCCGTGCCCCTTCGGAAAGCATGTGTTGACTAACATCGTTGTTTGTTCTGATGTCAGTCTTTCCCATCATTTGCCACAGTCGAGAGGGCAGGCATATCCCACAAAGTTGCTTAGATGACAGATGCTTCTTGCATGGATGCTCTGAGTTAATGACTTTTGTAGATATTCCTTTCCAACTCAAGCTGGGATTACAGAAACCATTCAGCAAATGAACACTGACTGGACCAGCTGTTCCATAATATAACATTCTGAGGCTCTTCAACTTGTTTGAAGCCTGGTACTATTTATCTGCACAGGTGCTATGGGTGGGAAGCTATTAAATTTTCATTTATGTTGGCATTTCACTAGAGGCATTCAAACCTCCCAGAACTGGAAAGGGTTATATTGTTAAATGACAGGATTCACAGGAAGTTCAAATCTATCGTGAAAATAGGGAACATGTAGGCAATGACCCCGTTGGCTCATAATATCCCCTGGTCTCACTAGTGGTTGCTGACTTTGGTCACTGGTCATCTGCTACTTGGCTTCAGGTTAGTCTTCAAGGCTTGCCTGAAGTTGCCATGCTGTGATGCTCTAAGAAGAAAATTGAAAATTGCCCAAAAGACTAGACCACACATGAATGAATGAGTTTTTTTCACCCAAACACAGATAAAAAGAGATGCTTATAGAATAAATACATCCTAGTTTGGGGCAGAACAGGTCTAGAGTGAGTAGAAAAGGGAGAAAAATATGGAAATCTGTTAGGGCCATATTATAGAGGGGTAAAGTGACATTTAAAATTCCTTTAAATTTGTTTAATAAATAATTTCATCCTTGAGTCTGAATATGTCTGAACACAAGTCCAAGTTAAATATGATGAGTCCATTGGACTCTTGAAATATAATGGGAGTCCGATACTTACTTGATGGGTTGGATGCATAAAACGGGTTTTTAAATTTAGTAGGTGTTTCTGTATTAGAAAGGGCATTAAGATAATTGCTGCATTTTATAGAGGATCTATGATATGTCAGAGCATTGTGCTATGATACTTCTCCCCTTATTTCATTCTCTCCTCATTCTTTTCCTTCTCCCTAGAACATATAGAAGAAGACAAACTTATCCTAAACTCCCTTTATCTTTATATTATTTTACCATGTGCCTGACCCTATGCCAAGCATGTAGATTTCATGACACCATTTAATACCCCTAATAAGCAAGAGTTAAACATTATTGGCATTAATTTACAGACAGGAAACTGAGGTTCAAAGAGTTAAAGAAACTCATGCAAGGTCCCGTAAATAATAAGTAATACAGCTGAGGTTCAAATCCACGTCTCACTACAAAACTTTTCCTACCCCACATGACTGATCTTTATCAACTCTAAATCCATGTTTTCTTTTAAAAAGTTTAGAGAGAGACCAATTTCTTGACATGATTTAAAAAAGAATTTCATAGACCAGAATCTCAAAATACTATTAACTTAATTAAAAAAGAAAAAAATGTGAAGAAGCCCAGGCATTCTCAGGGATTTGAATTGTTGCTGTTCCCATAGTCTTGTGCCTATTTCATCAAATATGAATTTACTATGATTCAATTACAAAATACCATGGAGATCTAAAGTTGGAGAATTTAAAGTCATCTTTTGAGACTTGACAGTCAGTGAATGTTTGATTCTCCCCTACTGTTATGTCATAAGGGCAAATATAGATCCAATCACAGAATGTGATTTTATTCCTCTTGATATTCTAGACAGATAGTACATTAGCTGTAGTGACCTCTTCTCAAGAAAAATATGACTGGCAAGTCATATGCAGTGCGAGCAATTAGTTACTGACCCAGGAAGCACTGCTCCTGTTGGTTGATAAACATCTTTTGGATACAAATGTAGCAGTTGTCATAGAGGATGTAAGAATATTAAACGCTGAGAAATAATGCTCCTATGGATGGTTTTTTTTTTTTTTTTTTTTTTTTTG
>NW_007248415.1:199226-212227 GCF_000164805.1 Carlito syrichta
GGCCACCGCAACCTCGATCGGCAGGGCTCCGGCGATCCTTCCGCCTCAGCCTTCCGAGTAGCCGCAATTACAGGCACGCGGATGGTTGTTATGGGACAGATCTTTCTTATGCAGGCAAAGATTTGTGTAAAACCTCAAACATTGTAATGGCTATCTTTACAAAATGGTGAAACATGGCTTTTACAATGTGAGTTTTTAGCAAATCAAGGCAAAGGAGTTGCAATAAAAAATAAGAAAAGCGAGTAGGTCAGTTACATTTTGCCCATGTCTACAGGCTTTTGCCTCTGAAGCTTGGCATATCTTTGGACACAGAGTACATCCTTCTGATGTGTTCTTTAGGCACTGCGGGCTGGTGTTTGGTTATTGCTGTACTGCCAGGGAATTAGAGGGGCTGCTTGCTGATGGAGCTGAGCTCATTGGCAGCTTCTTGTGTGTCTTCCTGCTATTCTTATCCCACAAGAGAAGTCATGCCTTCATCTTCTTCCTCTGCTGCTCACCTCAGGCACAGCAGGTGCTTGTATCCCCTGGCACCACTATGAAACTGGAAGCATGACACCTGTTCTGGAAGCTGATTGTGTCAAACATTGAACATTTGTACACTTAAACCATGCCATAAGCTAAATCAGCACATTTTCTTGAAAATTATTCTTCACATTTGAGAACTAAACATTTTTAAAAACAGTTTTTCTCAGTTTATTTTGTTAGCATTTTATCTTACTTGTAAATTTGCCATTAATTCTAAATTTATGCAAGTACCAAATTTGCTGTGCCCTTTATTCACTGCCAATTTCATGCTACTCACTATCCATTGTTATTTAGACATTTAACAATGTTTCATGGTGGCACCAACCATGACAGGCAATTTTGAGATTCTTAGAGGTGTCAAAGCAGGAAAGATGAGGGAAAAATCAGAATTTTCATTTTTTCACAGGAAGTAGGGCCAGACTTTCTAGTATCCTCAAATGTATAAAATCATTGTTATCAAAAACCACAAGATCATTAAAATATCCATGAGACACTTTTATGTGTTTCAAGCGATCCTTTTCTTTCTTTTTGTATTACATGCAGTGCCTGATAAACAATTCTCCATGCCTGTAAGTTTATCCTGCTAGTAGTCTAAAGACTTTATTTTCACAAATTGCACTGGTTGATCTTTGTTTACCCTGATACAGTAAGCAGCTTGGAGCCTGTTATAAGTAACCTTGCAAACGATGATCTAGAATCATCAGGTCCACTAAAATACTTTTGGCCTGGAATGTATTCATTGGTCCTACTCACTTCATTGTGCTCAACCAACCCATCTAAACTTTCTTACTTGTTTTCACTGATTTTCCCCAAGTTAGAGCCCTACGATCAGTTCTTCCATATCATGTACACTCAAAGTTCATTTGCCCTGCTGGATCACAGATTCTCATATCTACCAGACATAGTGGGGAGATACTGTGAAAAGGGAATATGTTAAATACACCTGGCTGGCATCTCATGAGACTCATTTGGAATATGGGCTAATATGCTTCGTGATTCTCATAGCCTTTGCTTTTTTAGGAAAATTTTTAAAAATTGTGGTAAAATATACATTACATAAAAATTACCATTTTAAGCTTTTAAAAAAAGTATACAGTTTAGTGACATTAAGTGCATTCAAGTTTTTGTGCCACCATGTATCAGCAAAACATTTTTTTATCTTGCATAACTGAAACTTTGTAACCACTGAACAACAACTCCCTATTCTTCTTTTTCATGTAATTCCACTTCTATGGCATTTATCCTTTTGTGATTTATTTCACTTGGCATAATGTCTTCAAGGTTTATCCATCTTGTAACATGTGTCAGAATTTTCTTCCTTTTTAAGGCTGAATCATAGACTATTTTGTTTATTTACCACATTTTATTTATCTATTTATCTGTTGATAGACACTTGAGTTGCTTCTACCTTTTGGCTGTTGTGAATAATGTTACTATGAACATGGGTAGACAAATATATGTTTACATTCTTGTTTTCAATTTTTTTTTTTTTGGGTTGGAGTCTCACTCGGTCGCCCAGACTGGAGTGCAGTGGGCCCTCACGGCCATTGCAGCCTCGACCTGCTGGGCTCCGGCGATCCTTCCGCCTCAGCCTTCCGAGTAGCCGGAATTACAGGCATGCGCTACCACGCCTGGCTGATTTTTTGGTTTATTGTAGAGATGGGGTCTTGCTGCCCAAACGGGTCTCGAACCCACGGGCTCAGGCAATCCACTCACCTCAGCCTTCCAAAGGTGCGGAATTACAGGCTGAGCCACCGAGCCCGACTTGTTTTCAATTTTTAAAGGGATGCACCCAGGGGTGAAATTGCTGGATTATATGGTAATCCTATATTTAATTTTTTAAGGAAATGCAATGCTGTTGTTTTCCAAAGTAGCTGTACTATTTTACATTCCTACCAAAAATGTACACATGTTCCAGTTTCTCTGTATCCTTGGTAATACTTACGTTTTTTTTTTTTATAATAGCAATTCTAATACCTATGAAGTGGTATTTTATTGTGATTTTGATTTTCTTTCTTTTCTCTTTTTTTTTTTTTTTTGAGCTGGAGTCTCACTCTGACACCTAGGCTGGAGTGCAGTGGCACACTCACAGTCACCCTAGTGTCGACCTGCTGGGCTCCAGCGATCCTTCCGCCTGTCTTACAAGTAGCTGAAATTACAGGAACGTGCTACTATGCCCAGCTAATTTTTTATTGATCATAGAGACGAGATCTTGCCATGTTGCCCAAGGTAGTCTTCAATGGTCAGACTCAGGCAGTCCACTTGCCTCGGCTTCCCAAAGTGCTGGGATTACAGGCTGAGCCACAGAGCCCGGCCGATTTTGATTTTCATTTCCCTAATGATTAGTGATGTTGAGCATCTTTTCATGTGTGTATTGGCTATATGTATAACTTCTTCTCCTTCTCCTTCTTCTTCTTTGAGAAGGGTCTCACTCTATTGCCCAAGCTGGAGTGCAGTGACCTGATCATAGCTCACTGTAACTCAACTCCTGGGCTCAATAGATTTCCCGCCTCAGCTTCCTAAGTATCTAGGACTACAGGCATGCACCACCACACCTGGCTAATTTATTTTTATTTTTTGTAGAGACTAAGTCTCGTTCTGTTGCCCAAACTCGTATTAAACTCCTAGTTTCAAGGGATTCTTATCCCTCAGCCTCTTGAAGCGCTGGGATTACAGGTGTGAACTACTGCACCTAGCCTGCATATCTTCTTTAGAGAAATGTCTATGCAAGTCCTTTGTCCATTTTTTAATTCAGGTTTTTTTTTTTTGTTGTTGAGTTAGAAAAGTTCTCTATATTTTCTGAGTATTAACCCCTTATTCAATATACATATTTTGCAAATATTTTCTTTCTGTACATTGTCTTTTCACTCTGTTGATAGTGTCCCTTGATACACAAAAGTTCTAGATTTTGATATAGTGCAATTTATTTATTTTTTTCCTTTGCTGCTGTGCAGGCTTGTGTGTGTGTGTGTGTGTGTGTGTGTGTGTGTGTATTGCTTCTCTTAATAGTGTTTTTATCCTGATGGAATAATCTTGGTTGCTTTACTCTCTCCATAAGTTTCATGTTACAGAACTTTAATTAACCTCACTGCCTGATACGCTTCTCACACCTGTAGATGCTACAGCTAGCCTGGAATGTTGCTCCTTATGGAGGGCCAGCAAGCAGGCAGTGGGGTGAGCGGACCTTACAGGTCATGCTGCTTTCTATTTATGTTGTCTTCAAAATTGGAGTTCTGCTCTAAACAGTAACACTTTATTTGGTTGGCTTGATAGCCTCGGGATTCCACCTTCTTTTTCATCTATTTCTTTGCCATTCACTGATGCTTATAATTTTCATTTACACAGTTTGTTTTATCTCTATTAGTATCATCTGAAAAATTAATAAGTGTACCAGGTACCCTCTTCTAGGTCAGGTATTTTTAAAAAAGTAACATTCTTTTAAAGCAGCTGAACTTCCTTTTCAAACAAAAGCTTAAGTGGAAGCTCAATGCAGTCGATAAGAGCAGCGGCTGCTGTGTTTGGAGCAAGGGATGAACAGGTTCAGCCTCCTGCTTTCCCTTCTTCAGCTCCTGAAGGTTTTCTTCTGAACCTGGATAAAGGCTTTGTGGAGTCTACTCAGAACAGAAAAGCCTGCTGATGGGGCGGGAATTGAACACAGACATTCACTCCTTCTTCCCCAACCCTACTTACATCAAAGCAATTCCGCCTTCATATGTTAAATGTATTTAGAAGTCCAACTTAAACAACAGGGTTCTCTGCCTGAAATAGCTGTTCAAAGATCCCCAATCTAGTTCACAAGCCAAAACGATGACCCACATAGAGTTGAGGACTTGTAACCATAATATACCTTGTGACACTCCTGTGTGGATTCTGACCCAGTTTATTGATGAGTAGTTCACGTTGGGACGATTAAAAAACCAGAGGAGAGTCACCTGGCAAGGAGGCCAGCTACTGAGACACAGAACTCTTAATTTTGATCCATAGAAATTTTACATTGGAAGGGGACTCAGAGATTACCTAGTCCAGAGGCTGCAAATAGTGTGTTTGCATTGCATTTAAAAATTAGTTGCCAGCATTAAAAAAAAAAAGAGAACTGTTTAATAAAAATCCTGATTACTAATTTCTCTTGGAGAAAATCAAATCTGACAAACACTAGGTCCATGGTCCTGTATGGCAGTGATTTATCACCAGGGAGCTTAAAAAATCCTAATACCCAATGTGTGCATTCCAGGCAAATAAAAGTATATTCTTTGGAGATAGTACTTATCATTTAAAACATTGAGGTCAAAAACACAATGTCAAGTTTGCTATCTTAATCATTTTTAAGTGTACAGTTCAGCAGGGTTACGCATATTCACATTGTTGTGCAACAGATATCTAGAACTTTTTCATATTGCAGAGCTGATACTTCATATTCATTAATTCTCCCCCGTCCCTCAAGTCCTCAGCAACAGCCTTTCTATTTCCTGTATCTATGCTTTTGACTATTTAAAATTCTTCATGAGTGGAATCGTATTTGTCCTTTTGTGACCTGCTTATTTGGCTTAGCTTAATTTCCTCGAGATCCATCCATGGTGTGGTATGTGATCAGAGTTCCTTCTTTTTTTTTTAATTTTTATTTTTAGAGTTCCTTCTTTTTAAAAATGGCATCATATTCCATTGTGTGTGCTTACTCCACATTATCTTTATTCATTCATCTTTCAGTGGACATTTGGATTGCTTCCACCTCTTGTGGAATAACACTGTTATGAACATGGGTGAATAGATAGCTACCTCTTTGAGATCCAACTATGAATTATTTTGGATACATACCCAAAAGTAGGATTGCTTTTTTATATGATTCGTATATTTTTAATTTTTTGAGAAACCTTCCTATTATTTTTCACAGTGGAGGCACCATTTTACATTCACACCCAAATTGAAAGTGTGTTCCAATTTCTCCACATCCTTACCAACACTTGTTACTTTCTGTTCTTTTGATAATAGTCACCCTAATAGGTGTGAGCTGATATCTCATTGTGGTTTTAATTTGCATTTTTCTTATAGTTAGTGATATTGAGCATCTTTTCATATTTTCTAGTTGGTCATTTGTATATTTTCTTTGGAGAATTGCCTATTCAAGTTATTTTCTAATTTTTAAGTCAAGTTTTTTTTGTTGTTGTTATTGTTGAGTTGTAGAAGTTCCTTATATAGTCTGGATATGAAACTATTGCCCTTATCAGATGCAAAATTTATGAATATTTTCTTTTATTCCATAGCAACTTAGTTTTTCTCTTTGTCTACTATTCCTTTGATGAGCAGAAATTTTTGTTTGATGTAGTCTCATTTGTCTATTTTGCTTTTGTTTCCTGTACTTTGATGTCATAGCCATAAAATCACTGCCAAATTAAATATTCTGTAGCATTTTCCCTATGTTCTCTTTTAGTTTTACAGTTTTAATTTAACTTTGGTTACTTTTAGCTCTTTAATCCATTTTGAGTTAATTTTTGTATATGGTATAAGTTAAGGGTTCATCTTCATTTACTGACATGTGAATATTCTGTTTTCTCAACACTGTTTGTTGAAGAGATTATCTTTTCCCACTGTGTATTCTTGGCATCTTTGTCAAAGCTATATATGAGTGGTTATATTCTGGACACTATTCTGTTCCATTGATCTATATGTCTGACTTATGTCTGTAACATACTGTTTTGATTACTGTAGCTTTGTAATATAGTTTGAAATCATGACGTGGGAAGCCTCCTCTGTTTTTTTCAGGATCATTTTGGCTCATTGGGTGGTGTCCCTTGAGATTCCATATGAATTTTAGAATACTTTAAACAAAAATCTATAAAAATGCCACAGGGATTTTCATAAAGGTTGTGTTAAACTTATAGATCACTTTAGGTAGTACAGTCATTTTAACAATATTAAATCCTTCAATCCAGGAGCATGAGATGTCTTTCCATTTATTTGATTTTCTTTAATTTCTTTTAGCATTATTTTGTGGGGTTTTTTTTTCCTGTATAAGTCTTTCACCTTGGTTAAATTTATTCCTATGGCCGAGCATGGTGACTCAAGCCTATAATCTCAGAACTTTGATAGGCCGATACAAGAGGATTGCCTGAGCCTGCTTGGGCAACATAGTGAGACTTCGTCTCTACAATAATTCAAAATATTAACCGAGTGTGGTAGCATGCACCTGTAGTTCTGGTTACTTGGAAAGCTGAGGTGGAAGGGTTGCTGGAGCCCAGCAGGTCGACACTGAGGTGGTCACGAGCATGCTACTCCACTCCACTCAGGGCAATCGAGTGAGACTCCAACTCAAAAAAAATATATATGTATATTTCTATGTTTTTTATTTTTTGATGCTATAGCAAATGAAATTATTTTCTTAATTTTTTTAAGATTGTTCATTGTTAGTGTCTAGGATGCAGTTGGTTTTTATATGTTAATTTTTTATCTTGCAATTTTTCTAAAATTATTTATTAGTTTTAATATTTTTTTTCTGGTGTGAAACTCTTAGGGTTTTTTTTTTACATATAAAATTATGTCATCAGTAAAAAGAGATAATTTAACCCTTACTTTCCAATTTGGTTGCATTTTATTTCTTTTATTTTTTGTCTAATTGCTCTGGCTAGTACTTCTAGTACTATAATGGATAACAATGTCAAGAGTGGATATCCTTGTTTTCTTCTTGGTCTTAGAGGAAAAATTTCAGTCTTCCTCCATTGAGTATAATCCTAGTTGTGGGCTTTTAATATTTTGTTTTTATTATGTTGAGGTAGTTTCCTTTTATCCCTAGTTTAGATGTTTTTATTATGAAAATGTATTCATTTTTTTCAGATGCTTTTAAAATTAATTTGTTTTAAATTGACAGATAAGATTTTATGTATTTATCATATACAACATGATGTTTTGAAATATATATATATTTACACACACCATATATATACATGTGAAACTGCTAAGTATAACTAATTAATGTATGCATTACCTTATGGAGTTACCATTTTTGTGGTAGAAACACTTAAAATCTGTTCCTCGCGTTTTTAGAGAATATAATGTGTTATTAACTATAGTCACCATTTTGTACAATGTATGTTTTGAAGTTATTCCTCAGATATAACTAATATTTTGTATCTTTTGAACAATATCTCCCACACACCCATCCTCTACCCTTGCCCTAGCCCCTGGTTACCACCAATCCACTCTCTCCTTCAGTTAGATCATTTTTTTTAGATTCCACATGTAAGTGAGATTATGTGGTATTTGATTTTCTGTGCCTGGCTTATTTCACTTAATGTAATATCCTCTAGGCTCATTTTGCTACGAATAGCAGGATTTCCTTATTTTTTATGGCTGATAATATTCCATTGTGTATATATACTACATTTTCTTTATCCATTCATCTATCAACGAACACTTAGGTTGATTTCGTATCCTGAGTATTGTGAATAATGCTATAATAAATAAGAAAGTGCAGATATTTCTTTGACATACTGAGTTCCTTTTCTTTGGGTATATACCCAGTAGTGGAATTGCTTGGTCATATGGTAATTCTATTTTTATTTTGTTGAGGAGACTCCATATTGTTTTCCATAATGGCTGTATTAATTTACATTTTCACCAACAGTGTGCAAGGGTTTCCTTTTACTCACATTCTCACCTACACTTGTTATCTCTTGTCTTTTTGATTATGGTAATTCTAATAGGTGTGAGTTGCTACCTCATTGTGGTTTTGATTTGCATTTCCCTGGTTATTAGTGTTGTTGAGTATTTGAAAAATATGTTGACCATTTGTACATTCTTTTGAGAAATGTCTATTCAGGTTATTTGCCCATTTTAAAACAGGATTATTTGTTTCTTGCCATCTATTTTTTTAAGCATTTATATTTTGGATATTAATGTTTTATTAGAAGAGTCATTTGCAAATATTTTCTCAATTCCAAAGGTTTTATGTACATTTTGCTGATTGTTTCCTTTGCTGAACACAACCTTTTACTTTAATATAGTCTTAATTGTATATTTTCATTTTTGTTGCCTATGCTTTTGAAAGTTTAGCCATAAAATTTTTGCTTAGAGCAGAGCATTTTTCCTATGTTTTCTTCTAGTAGCTTTATGTTGTTGGGTCTTATGTTTAAGTCTTCAATACATTTTGAATTGATTTTTGTATATGGTAAGGGATAGGGGTCTAGTTTCATTTTCCTGCATATAGACAGCACAATTTATTGAAGAGGATGTCCTTTCTCAATGTATGTTGTTGATGCCTTTGCCAAATGTCAATTGGCTGTAAATATGTGGATTTATTTCTGGGTTCTCTATTCTGTTCCTTTGGTCATTGTGTTTTTATACCTATACCATGCTGTTTTTGTTCCAATAGTGTTGTAATAAATTTTAAAGTTAGGTAGTGCAATGCTTCCAATGCTATTGTTTTTGCTCAGGATTGCTTTGGCTATTAGGGGTTTTTCTTTTTCTTTTTTGGGAGAGTGCATGCAAATTTTAAGATTGCTTTTTCTATTTCTATTAAAAATGTCATTCTGATAGGGATGTCATTGAATATGTAGATGGCTTTAAGTTGTGTGTTCATTTTAACAATATTAATTCCTCCAATTTATGAGTATGTGATGTCTTTCCATTTGTTTGTGTCTCCTTTAATATCTTTAGCAGTGTCTGTAATTTTCCTTATACAAGTCTTTCACTTTCTTGGTTAAATTTATTCCTAGGTACTTTTTTTTTTGTAGCTATGTAAATGAAATTATCTTCTTGATTTTTTTCTTGATAGTTTGCTCTTATTGTATAAAAATGCTATAAATTTTTGTATGTTAATTTTGTATCTTGCAACTTACTTATTGGTTCTCACAGGTTTTGGTGGTGTCTCTAGGGTTTTCAATATATAAGATCATGCCAGTGCCAAACAGGAACAACTTAACTTTTCTCCCCCAATCTGAGTGCTTTTATTTCTTTCTCTTGTCTAAAACTTCTGGCCAGAACTTCCAGAATTATGTTGAACAGAAGTAGCAAGAGAACATCCCTGTCTTTTCTGGATCTTGGAAAAAACTTTCAATTTTTCCTCATTTAGTAAGATGTTAGTTGTAGGTTTGTCAGGTGTAGCATTTATTGTATTGGGGTACATTCCTTCTATCCTAAATTTTGAGGGATTTTTATCACAAAAATGTTGAATTATGTCAAATGTTTGTTCTGTATCTATCAAAATGGTCATATGGTTTTTGTCCTTTATTCTTTAATGTAGCATATTTTATTTAAAGATTTGCATTGTTGAATTATGCTTGAAACTCTGGGATGAATTTCACTTGATCATGGCAAATGATCTCAATGTGCTGTTGAATTTGATTTGATGGTATTTTATTCAGGATTTTTGCATCTATCTTTATGATCTATATTGGTTTGTAATTTTGTTTTTGCTGTTTTTCTTTGGTATTTAGGTAAAACTGGCACTGTAAAATGAGTTTGGAAGAATTCCCTTCCTTTAAGTTTTTTGGAATACTTTGAGAAGAATTGGTGTTAGCTCCTTAAATGTTTTTTAGAATTCAGCAGTGAAGCCAACCTTCTTTGTTGGAAGACTTTTAATTACTACTTTGTATTTCTGCCTTGATTTATTTTTCATTTTGGTTCAACTCTAGTGTATTTCATGTCTCCATAAATTTCCTCTAGGTTTTCCAATTTGTTGATGTATAGTTGTTCACAATAGTTTCTAGTACCCCTTTGTATTTTTGTGTTATCAGTTGTAATGTCTTCTTTTTCATTTCTGATTGTATTTAGATCTTCTCTCATCTTTTAAAGGTAGTCTAGCTAATGATTTGTCAATTTTGTTTAATTTCTTTTTTTAAAAAAACTAACTTTTCTCTCACCAAAACCCTGACTTTACCAGAAGAATCCAGATCACTAAAGTAAAAAACAAATATGGGACATGAAAGACAATAATACCACAGAAAAATCAACAAAACAAAAAGTTTTTTCCTTGAAAGAATTAACAAGACTGATGGACCCCTAGCCAGAGAGAGAGAGAGGGAGAGAGAAAGCCCAAATAAACAAAATCAGAAATGCAAAAGACCAAATCACAACTTACCCCAAAGAAATGCAGAAGATTATCAAAGATTACTATGCACACCTGTATGGAAGCAAACTTGATAACCTAAATGAAATGGGAGGACTTTCTGACATCACACAACCTCCTCAGGTTGAAACAAGATGACATTGAGACATTAAATAGAACAATAACAACCCAGAAAATTGACTCCTTCATAAGAAAACTACCTAAAAAAAAAAAAAAGTCCTGTACTGTTCAGCTCTCCATCAGAATTCTACAAAATGTAAAAGGAGGAAGAGATACCAGTACTATTAAAAGTATTCCAGGCAATTAAGAAAGATGGAATACTCCCCAAATCATTTTAAGAAGCTAACATCACGCTGATACTCAAACCAGGTAAAGATCTAACAAAAAAAGAGAACCATAGGCCAGTATGCCTAATGAACATAGATGCAAAAATTCTCAACAAGATTCTAGCAAATTGGATCTACAACATATCTCAAAAATCCTATACCATGACCAAGTAGGCTTCATTCCCAGGGTGCAGGGCTGATTCAGTATCTGCAAGGCTATAAATGTAATTAAATATATCAACAGATGTAAAAACAAAAACAACATGATTATGTCATTAGATGCAGAAAAAGCTTTTGATAAAATCCAGCATCCATTCTTGATAAAACCCTCAAACACCTAGGCATAGCAGGAACATACCTCAAAATAGTAAGCACCATCTGCGATAAATCCACAGTCAGCATATTGCTAAATGGACAGAAACTGGAAAGATTTCCTCTGAAAACAGGAACAAGAAAAGGCTGCTCACTCTCAACCCTCTTGTTTAACAATGTGTTGGAAGTCCTAGCTGGAGCAGTTAGATAATAGAAGGAAATCAAGAGTATCCAAATAGGAAAAGAGGAAGTTAAGTTATCCCTCTTTGCTGATGATATAATCCTATACCTTGAAAATTCAAGAGATTCTGTCAACTTGTTTGCACTGATAAGTCTTGGGCAAAGTCTCAGGGTATAAAATCCATGTGCAAAAGACAGTCATATTCTTATACACCAACGACAAGCAGGCAGAGAACCAAATAAAAAGTACAACCCAATTCACAATAGCCACAAAAAACCCCAAACAAACAACAAACAAACAAACAAAACTTTGGCATCTTCCTAACCAGAGAAGTAAAAGACCTTTACAATGAAAACTACAGAACACTGCTCAGAGAAATCCAACAAGATACAAACAAATGGAAAAAATATTCTATGCTCATGGAGTGGAAGAATTAACATTGTTAAGATGTTCATCTTACCAAAGGCAATCTATAGATTCAATGTAATACCCATTAAATTACCAACATCATTCTTCTCAGACCTGAAGCTGACAATACAGGAATTCATATGGAAACATAAATGACCATGAATAGCCAAAACAATCGTTAGCAAAAGAAACACAGCTGGAGATAACATTTTCAGACTACAAACTTTACTATATGGCCACAATAATCAAAACAACCTGGTACTGGTATAAAGACAGTCATACAGACCAATGGAACAGGATAGAGATTCTGGAAGTAAACCCTCAATTTCTCAACAAATGCATCTTCGAAAAAGCCTCCATTAACAACTACTCAGGAGAGGGGAATCTATTCAGTAAATGGTACTGGGAAAACTGGGTGACCACACACAGAAGATTGAAACAGGACCCCTACCTATCATCATACACAAAAATCAACTCTAAATGGATCAATGACTTAAACATTAAACCTCAAACTATAAGAATCTTAGAAAATGAAGGAGACACCCTTATGGAAATTGAAACTGGCTACCAATTCCTGATCAAAACCCCAAGTGCCCATACCATAAGAGTTCAGATAGACAAGTGGGACTTCATCAAACTGAAACACTTCTGCAAAGCCAAAGAAACTGTCAAGAGAGCAGGGAGACAGCCCACAGATTGGGAACAAATATTTGCCAACTGTTTATCTGACAAAAGTGTAACATCTAGGATTTACAAGGAACTCAAACATGCCAAAAGGAAAAAAACAAAAACAAAAACAAAAAACAGTCCCACTAAAAAGTGGACAAAAAAAAAAATCAAGTGGAAGAACAATAACATTATAAGAACTCTATGATAGGGACAAACTCTCACATTTCAATAATTAGCCTGAATGTGAATGGACTAAACGTACCACTGAAAAGACATAGAAGGGCAAAATGGATAAATATCACCAGGCAACAATATACTGCCCTCAAGAGACCCATGTCACTAGAAAGGACATACACAGACTCAATGTAAGAATATGGGAAACAAATTTTCAGGCGAATGGAACACAAAAGAAAGGAGCAGTCGTGATCCTAATTTCAGACAAAATACCACTTAAACTATCAAAAATTAAAAAAAGATACAGAGGGCCACTACATAATGATAAAAGGTTCACTCCATCAACAAG
>NW_007248415.1:212726-214300 GCF_000164805.1 Carlito syrichta
GTCAATGATGAAATCGAAACAGGAGATCAAAAGATCTTGGAAACAAATGAAAATGAAGAAACATCTTACCAAAATCTCTGGGACGCCTTGAAAGCTGTAGTAAGAGGGGAATTTATATCCCTACAAACACACATGAAGAAAATGGAAGGAACACAAATTAACAGCCTAACAAGCCACCTAAGGAAGCTGGAAAAGCAAGACCACAGAAACCCTACTTTCAGCAGAAGAATCCAGATCACCAAAATAAAAGCCCAAATCCAGGACATAGAAGACAAAAAGATGATACAAAATATCAATGAAACAAAAAGCTGGTTCTTCGAAAGGATAAATAAGATCGATGGTCCCCTAACTAGACTGACCAAGAAAAAACAAGAAAAAAACCAAATAAGCACAATCAGAAACACAAAAGATGAAGTCACATCTGACCCTGAAGAAATACAAAAGATCATTAGAGACTACTATGTACACTTGTATGGAAACAAACTTGAAAACCTTAAGGAAATGGAGGACTTTCTGACATCACACAACCTACCTAGCTTGGAACAAGAAGAAATTGAGATCCTAAATAGACCAATAACAATCAAGAAAATTGACTATGTAATAAGAAAACTACCTACAAAAAAAAGCCCTGGTCCAGATGGCTTTCCAGCAGAATTCTACAAGACATTTAAGGAGGAGCTGATCCCGATCCTACTGAAGGTATTCCAGGTGATTGAAAAAATGGAACTCTCCCCAGATCATTTTATGAAGCCAACATCACATTGATACCCAAGCCAGGTAAAGATCCAACAAAGAAAGAGTACTACAGGCCAAAATCTTTGATGAGCATAGATGCTAAAATTCTCAACAAGATCCTAGCAAACCAGATTCAACAATACATCTCAAAAATCATCCATCATGACCAAGTAGGCTTCATTCCTGGGATGCAAGCCTGGTTCAACATTTGTAAAACCATAAATGTAATTAAATACATCAACAGATGTCAAAACAAAAACCACATGATTATATCATTACATGCAGAAAAAGCTTTTGAAAACATCCAGAACCCCTTCTTGATAAAAACCCTTGAACATCTAGGCATATGGGGAATATACCTCAAAATAGTAAAAGCCATCTATGAGAAACCCACAGCCAGCATACTCCTAAATGGACAAAAATTGGAACCATTTCCCCTGAAAACTGGAACAAGACAAGGATGCCCACTCTCACCCCTCCTGTTCAACACAGTATTGGAAGTCCTGGCTCGAGCAATCAGAGAAGAGAAGGCAATCAGGGGTATCCAAATAGGAAAAGAGGAAGTCAAGTTATCTCTCTTTGCAGATGATATGATTGTGTACCTTGAAAACCCAAGAGAATCTGTTTATAACCTCCTTATGCTGATAAAGGCCTTTGGCAAAGTCTCAGGATACAAAATAAATGTACAAAAGACAGCCGGGCTCGGTGGCTCAACCTGTAATTCCACTCCTTTGGGAGGCTGAAGTGAGTGGATTGCCTGAGCCTGCGGGTTCGAGACCCGCCTGAGCAGCGAGACCTCATCTCTACAATACATCAAAAAATCAGCCGGGCGTGGTAGC
>NW_007248416.1:0-14545 GCF_000164805.1 Carlito syrichta
TATTAACATCTGAAATGGAGGAACATGTATATACCTTCAAGAATAATGTTGCTTTTTTGTTAATGAGTCTAGAATAGTCCAATGCAGCTCGCAAACTCCAAAACTGGGCAACAGAACTCAAACTACAAACCCAGCTCATGGTAGACTGGGTCATACCTCTCTAACTGGATCCCTGAATAGCCCTATTTCTCAGATCTCTACTCCTCATTCTTCTCTTGCTCACCTTTGGACCTTACCTCTTAAATCTTATCTCCCATCAACTAAATGCCTTTATTCAAGCTAGCACAGAAAAGCATGTCAACAAAATCCTCTTGCTTTGCTGATCCAGATTTCATACCCTTCAATACCAGCAAGTATGCAGCCTTGACCCTGAGGAGGGCACCACACAACTTTAACCCCAAATTCTACACCCCCATCTCAGCAGGAAGCAGCCAGATGACCCCGATGGCCCTCTTTCCTATAAGATTTATAAACAAAAAGGCAGGAAAGTTATCCTGCGGAATGTCGTCTTAGAGACTCCTGCCATCTTACTAGCTGCCCCGGATGGAAAATTACCAAATAGCCAAAACTACAAAGTATCTTTTAACACCTGGTATAACTGCAAGGCTTCCTCCCAAGCTACTTAACCACAGGCCCTTTCCTTAGTTACCCCCCTAGCAACACTAACAGCAAAATTTTCCCCTCAAACCCTATAAATACCCTAGCCTGTAAGCGGCAGTGGGCTTCAGTCCCATCTGGAGTATTCCTCTACAGGTCTCTTCCTCGGAATAAAACTGTGTTGCTGTTGAGCTGCCCGTTTCTCATCTCTTTTTCTATCTGCTTATTTCTTAACCTAACAGACACCCCCAAGAGGAAAAAGAATTTAAAAATTTCTAGATTTACCCCTTTTCATTCACAGAAGCTTTTGCTATACTTCTCTGGAGACGGGCTCATGTTTTGGGGACTCTTTTTTGTTTGTTTGTTTGTTTATTTTTTGGACTTTTTGCACCTTTGGCTTTTCTTAGAAAAATACAGTAAGAGTCAGCATCAGTCTAGGGAGAAACCAGCCTTTCTTCTTTCCGTTCTAGCTTTTGTTTACATGACAGACAGACCTTCTATGGGATTTGCAGCCAACACAAATTGGGTAAGACCCTGGGCTCTGTGTCTCTGTAGGATTCTTTGGATTTGCCTTTGGGTGGCTCAGCTGTCTACTGTTTGAAACGCTGATGGACCTCATTGGACCCAGAAGTTCTCCAGTGCTGTGGGATTGGTGACCACTGTGGAATGCTTTCCTGTCCCCTCAATAACAAATAAACATATGTAGCATGTGGCATAATCCTGTATATTTATTGCAGGTGTCTGTCTCTTCATTGGCATAAGCATCAATTATCAATTTTTGGCAAAAGAGAAGAATTTAGAGGGGAAGCAGAAGGAAAGTAAAGAGGAAGAGACCTAGACTTATCTTTGTTCACCTAGACTTATCCTTGTTCACCTAGACTTATCCTTGTTATCAGGGGTTTTATAGATATTGCTGAGAAACCAAAACAAGTTATTAAAGCAGCATAATCTCCAGACCAGAAAGGCACAAAAGAAGGCCCCAAGGGAGTCCAGTCTGAACTCATAGAGCTGAAGGGTAAATGGAGTAGTTCATGACCCAAGATACCTGAAAATATTCCTCTGGCCTATAATCTACCAGTGGTGCTCAATGCAAGTAGTGGACACTTGTATGGAAATCATGCCAGGTGTTCATTGATGAATTTTTTGTTTTATTCCTTACCAATGACTTGAATTAAAAATGCCATATGCTTTGGGGAAAAGTGGTTGGTGGCAAAAGATGAGAGAAGGAAGTAGGTTTTGATTTTTAAAAAACCTTTGCTTTTACCAATGTCATGAAGATTATAGTATATGACTTAAGTTTTAGTCTTTAGAACTCTTTAGAGAGCCTTAACTTTTTAAACCATTTTGCTGAATTCATCTATTTTGAGTGTTGCATTAAAAAGAAAATAAAAATTTTAGATTTGTGGCAAATCTAAAATTTTAAATTGATCTTGCTTCATTTTTAATGTATTGTCAGACATTCTCACTGGAAGATTTGTGCAAATAAATATCAGTTGAAAGTTGGAGGTTTTATCAAATGTTTTCCTTGTATTAGTTGTTTTTTGGTCTAAGCTCCTGCTAGCTATATATTTAAAGCATAAAACTTTGGAAATATCTTGGCTGTTCTAGTCACACTGTACTTGTTAACACCTCTAGCATAGCTTTCTTTGGGATGCTTATTAAAAGTCAAGTAAGTGCTCGAGGGTTGTTTTTGTTAAATTACTACTTTGCTCCCGTTTTGAAATAACTTGGTATTATTTTCCTCACTCTAAAAGTTGTGAAAATCTACAAAGCTATACAATTTGCCTCTCCAGTAAATACAAAACATCTAATTAAATGTAGACAGATATTTTAAACAACAGCTGAGTTCAGCTTAGGTTTTGCTAAAACTTCAGCTAAACTGTGAGACTACTGGAAATAAATTTTCCCCTCTTTGATTCACCATTTCACCATTTATATCGGCATCTAGCTTAGAGATGTGTGTGAGATATTCAGCCTGCTTATGTTTGGTATTTTTTAATGTTTTCAAATTAAATACAGCCAGAAAAATTTGGCATGAGGAACACCAATAAAGATAAGATTGAGAAGGAAGTTGCTAAGTGTGCTTAGTTTTAAAAAGTAATTCCTTTTCTTTTTTGCTGAGAAAGCCTTAAAGAAAATTTTGTTTTGCTTAGAATTATTGAACACATTCTTATTCTCTACACAATCTTTAATTTTTTTCTGCCCTTTTTACTTACCTGAAAAGTAGAGATATGAGATTGTTATAAGGATAGGAGGTAGGGTAGGCCAGAATGAAAATTAAATATTTTTTAATCAAAAATATTTTAAATTGAGGCACAAAGATGTTAACATTCAATGGATTACATTTAATGAATTTAATACCACTGTAATTGACAGAGTGAAAATATAGATACAAATCTCATGTGAGAGGCTAATTTTTCCAGATAAACTTTTTTTTCAGGAAAAAAGCTGTAAAAAAATAAAATCTTAAATATAGAGAATAAAAACTTCAACAGGAAGTTTGTACCTTACAGGTTGTCTTTCTTCATCTTGGTTTTTTCCTCCATTTGAGTTACCAATCTGACTAAATTACTACTTCCTATGATTCCAAAATCATCCACAAATTGATATTACATTATTGTTATAAAGAAATCAAATAATATATAGCCAAAAACAGTAGGAAGAATAGATATATAGAGTTGTGTCAGTTATTTAATAGACAAATATTTTAAATTTTATTTGATGTTTAAGATATTTTCAATCTTGTAAAACTTTTAGTTGCCTATGGTTTCACACACTAAATAAACACTTATTTTCACATAAATTTTAAGTTAATTATTTTATTTTTTTTTCTAAAAGTGTGCCCCATAAATTGTCTGTTTCATGCCCCACAAAGTCTGAATGTATCCTTGCTAGAATTGTTTAAATCACAAATTTCTCATTTTCTACTGGATCATTTCCATAAACACAAATTTGACGTGGCACTGCCATCTTAAGGATAAAAGAATTTCCTTGAGACCACATCACATATCACCTTACCGACATGGCCCCATGTCTCCATGTTTCTTTACATAGAGATTCCTTGAAGGAATTGCCTGCACTCTTCATTTCTAGTTTCTCTCCCTTCAATCACTCTTCAATCCAAGACTTTTTTCCCCCACCATTCTTCTGAAATCACTAGTGTAAAAATCATTAAAACTTTTCAAGTTGCTAAAACCAATGTTTAATTCAGTCCTCATCTTCCCTAGCAGCGTTATGATAAGGTGGATCCTACGTTCTTCTTACACTCCTATTATCTCACTGGAAACTTTTGACTCCCTCACAGAATCCAAATTCTCTTGCAGATATGTTGAATGATTCAAGATTCAATACATTATGATCTCCAAGTACACTAATACTCATATTGATCTCATCTAATTTTATAATATTAGCTAGACGCTAATGACTCCCAAATTTATACACCCAGAGTTACTCCAGTATTCAACTGCCTACTTGACAGTTCCACTTGGATTTTTACATATCAAAACACAAACTCTACTTTGACTCCCTCCATCAAAATATTCCTTTTTCCAAAGTTTTTTATCTCAATATGTGGCATTATTATTCTTTTATGCCCTTGTTTCCTCCATTCTCATTACACTTACAATCCATCATCGGCAAATCCTTTTGGTTCTACATTCAAAATATTGATTTCAGGACTTCGTATCTTGCTACAGCAGAACATTTTATATCAGATGACTTCTCTTACTGAAGATAACTTTAAAAGCTGGATAGAATTATGAAAAGGCTATCTACCTGAAAGAATTAGAAAACTTCCTAGTCAAAAATAGTAATAATAAAGTAAATTCAAAATTTTTTTTCAGTGTTTTGTTCTTGTCTTTAATGTCAGATAATTTTTGATTGAATGCTGAACATTGTGCTTGGGAAATTGTAAGGGTAATTTGAGGTTCTACATAATGTTGTCATTCTAAAGAGAGGAATTATTTGGCTTCTGGGAGCCAATTATCTCAGAGGCAGCTTACCTAAGAGTTGACTACAATATGAAATAATTTTATTTTTGTAATTTTTTGCTGCTTCTAGAAAGTAGTACTTCAGAAATCCCAAGCAGTGTAGATATTTAGAAGAGATATTGTTCCTTGATGAGCTCTGAAACGTAACGATTTTTTTCTCAGCCTTTTGATTCTACCATAAGTTCTGCTCATTTTCTTATTCTCTTGACCACTGTTACTCAGTAATACCTTGTTCTTAAAGGCATTTCTGAGTTTTACAACTGATGGCAACAATCAATCCCAGAGGAGTATAGATATTAACACTATCAGAAATAACTTTAAAATAACTGATTAGCAGATTAGCATATTAGAAAAAAGAACCAGGTTAGAGAATAGCCTCAAATATATGGAGTCTATAAAAAAAATGACCAAATGGTATTTTTAGAAAACAAATTTAAAATTTAACAGGTTCAATAGCATTCTAGAAAGAACTGAAGGGAATTTGTGAAGTAGAAGATAAGTTAGCAGAAAATAATGACCCAGTGGAGAAAGAAAAAATGAAAAGCAAGAGAGCATTAGCAATTTGTGGAACATGGTAAAAAAAAAAAACACCTGTAACTTTTGGGTCATGTTGTAAAGGTCTAACATCTTACAACTGAAAACTCAAAATGAGAGAAAAGAGAAAATAGGAAAAGGGAATGTGTAAAATATAATGGCTAAACATTTTTCAAAACTAAATAGAGTCATCAGGCCACATATGCATAAACTATTATAAATCTCAAACAAGAGAAATACAATGGAAGCATATCTAGGTATATTAGAGTAAAACTGCTGCAAATCAAAATCTTACCATTTTTCTTTTTTAAGTAGTCAAAAAGAAATAATAAAGTTACCTTTAAGGGACTAACCTAGAAAAGTAGAAGCAAAAATATTTCTCTTCTGAAGAGGATCAGAAACCCCCCAGCTCCCACCACAAGATTTGCAAATGAAATCAGCATTAGTTTACCTGAGGAGAAATATCAGAAAACCTTCCTGCCTTGTCTAGACAAAAGTGTGCTGCCACAAAGGAAAAAGTAGAAGGAAAAGAAGTTTGCCCTTAAATAAGGGGCAGAAATCCAATCAGACCAGAATCCTGTGCTGATACAAGAAGTCCACTGGGAAAGCAACAGGAACTCCCACCCATGACCAGTCACAAATACAAAGTAAAGTCTGGCTGCCCCTACTGGTAGGGTAGCATGAGGTAGGTTTTGTTTTGATTGCCAAGTCTCAGGTTTAAAGGGTCTGAATAAGACTGAGGCTGCATCTGAGAAACCAATAATATCCCTGCCCCTACCACAAACTTCATGCTAAGTAAAACTCAACTACATTATTTTTCAGGAAGGGGCAAGAGTATGGAGATTCCCTGTATTGCAAAGGCAACATTGTGCTTGGTAATTCCTAGGTGGAGCTGTAGTTCATGGCTGAAAGAATTTAAAATCTGTGGAAAACCGAAAGCAAGTCTATTAATAACAATATCCCAAACATCTCAACTTCCCACACAAACAATTTGACAAAAAAGTATCTCATTTTCAAGTATTAATACTATTTATACTGGTCTCTATTGTTTCTCTACCAACATTTCCAGTGATTAATAAAAATTATGTTTCAAAAATGGCAAGAAAAAAGACCCATTGTTAAGTGCCAAAGCATCCAAGAGTCAGAACCAGAAATGACCTAGACTTAATCTATCAAATAGGGATTTTAACATAGCTATAATTAATATACTAAAGGATATAACAAAAAATATGAGCAATATGCATAAATAGATGAGAACTTTCAATAGAATACCAACTATAGAAAAGGTAAAATAGAAATGTTAGAAACAAAACATAGCATGAAAAGTAATGATTCCTTTGATGGGTTTAAGACCGACTATAACACAGGAAAGAATCATGAGGTTAGGGAAATAAAAATTATTCCAACTAGATTTTTTTAAAAAGGAAGAGTAAGTGAAAACAACAACAACAAGAAATCCAAGAACTGTACAACAACATAAAACAATCTAACAAATGTTTGAGTCCCAGAAGAAGTGGAAGCAACAAGACAGATGAAATAATTTAAGATATCATGGCTAAAAATTTTGCAAGATGAATGAAAGAAACCACAGATCCAAGGAGCTCATAAAATCATTAGCAGGATAGGACAAAAATCAGCTCAAATTTGCTAAAACTCAAATATCAAAAAAGAAATCTTAAAGAATACAGAGAAAGGTAAATATTATGTATATATACACAAAGATAAAATTATAACACATCATCAAAAATGAGGCAAATCATAAAACAAATAAGGGACATCTCTAAAATACTGAAAGGCAAAACTCTCATCTAGAAATTTATTTCTAGTGAGAATTCCTTTTAAAAATTAGCATAAAATATATTTTCCAGATAAACAAAACTGTGATAATGTGTTGCTTATGGGTGTGATGCAAGAACTGTTGAATGAAGTTCTCTAGGAAGAAGGAATATGATACCAAATGGAAATTGGAACATAAAAAGGAAATCAAGAGCATCAGAGATGGTAAAAATAATGATGGTAAAATATTTATTTTTATTAATTGCAAGTGATAACTGACTGAATAAAGTGAGAGTAGTAACATGCATTGTGAAGTTTATAACATTTAGAAACAAATGCATGACAATAATGGGACAAAGATGGGAGAAAAAAACAGAAGTAAACTATTGTGATATTTTTATACCTCTTGTAAAGGGGTATCATATTATTGAAAAATGGACTATGATAAGTTAAATATTTCCATTTAAAAATTTAAAGCAATCACTAAAGAAATTAGGAAACAGGCATAAGTAGTAACCTAATATTACATATAAGATGATATAAGTAAAATGTTTAATAATATAAATATTAAATAATATAAAAAGTAGAAATGTAGAAAAAGAAAACAAAGGCAATAAGAAAGAAAAAAAAAAACAGCAAAATGGTAGGCTTAAAGCAATGTTATCCCTAAAATAACAGTAAATAATTGCTCAAACGCAGTAATTAAAAGGCAGAGGAGGACATGTAGAATAAAATAGATAGACTCAACAATGTGTTCTCTACAATCAATCCATTTTAAATGTAAAGTCATAAATGGATTAAATGTAAAATGATCATCAAAACCTACCAAATTAAAAAGCTGGGGTGACTGTATTAATTTCTAATAAAGTAAATGCCAGAATAAGGTATAGTACTCGAGCAAAAGTAGGATGCTGCATAAGGATAAGGGTATTGACTCATCAAGAGAACATAATTCTAATAACCTAATAACAGACTTAAAAGATAAAAAGCATCAATAGGCAAATCCATCACTATCATTGGACATATTAACATCATTTTTTCAGCATTTGATAGATCAAGCAGTCAAAAAAAAATCAACAATTGTGTAGAAGATTTGAACAATGCCATCAACCAACTTGACCTAATTAACATTTTTAGAGTACTCCACTCAGTAAAAGAAGAATGTAAACGTCAACATATCTGAAATGGAAATTATACAGAATATTTTCTTTTTAACATAATAGTATTAAATTAGAACTAATTAAAAAGAACAAACAAAACACTTAGAAAAATCCCCACGTGTATAGAAATTAAATGCCACACTCCTAAATAACCTATAAGTCGAAGAAATCACAAGGAAAAATTTTAAATATATATTTTGAAGTGAACAAAAATAAAATACTCTATGAAATTTATTTCTGGAAGGAAAAACAGAGCTTAGGGGAAATCAAAAGCACTAAATTTTTATGTTACAAATGTCTCAAAGCAGTGACTCAGAGTTTTACCTGGAGAAATTAGACTAAAAAGATAAAACTAAACACTTAGGATGTAGAAGAAAAAAATAAAATAGAAAACAAAAAAACTAAACAGAAAAATAATCGAGAAATTCAGTGAAACCAAAAGCAAGTTCTTTGAAAGCTTAATAACGTTTAAAAATCTTTAATCAGCTTGATTAAGAAACAAGGAAAAAAGATACATATAACAACATATGCAGTTAAAAATAGCAAATCTCTATCTCAGAGATGAAAATATCCTAAGTTAATATTTTAATAGCCTTATACCAGTAATTTAGAGAAATTAGATGAAAATGGAAAAGCTCCCAAAGACCACATAAGAAGAAATAGGTAACCTGAAAATTTCCTATCTATAAAAGCAATTGAACTTATAGCTGGAAGTCTTCTCATGAAGAAAAATCCAGGTCCAAATGGCTCCACTAATGAATTCTACCAAATATATAAGGACTATATTGTACTAGGGCAACACATACTCTTTCAGAAAATTGGAAAGAATACCTACTACATCATTTTATGAAGTCAGAATTACCATCACATCAAAATTAAAGATATCGTAAGATACTGCAAATTTAAAGATATTGCAAGAGAAACACAGACCAATAACCTTCATGAAAAGACACGCAAACATTCTTAAAAAATTATTAGCAAATCAAGTATATCAATTTACAAAACTCTAATAATTCCACAGGGAATGTATGCAGAAAATACAACATTGGTTTAACATTCAAAAATAAATCAAATCAATATATTTTATTTGTCAACTGACTAGGAGAAAAACCAGTTGATCATTTCTATAGATGCAGAAAAGGCAGTAAATTTAATTCAATTTTCATTCATGACAAAGACTTTAAAAAACTAACTATAGTAGGTAACTTCTTAACCAACAAAGGATATACACAAAACAACTTCCATCTAACATCCTCTTCGATGGTGAAAGACCAATTTTCTTCTAATATATATATATATTTTAGTTGGAGTCTCACTCTGTCGCCCAGACTGGAGTGCAGTGGTACGCTCCCAGCCACGGCAACCTCGACCTGCTAGGCTCCGGCGATCCTTCCACCTCAGCCTTCTAAGTAGCTGGAACTACAGGCACGCGCCACCATACCTGGTTAATTTTTTGATGTATTGTAGAGATGAGGTCTTGCCAAGTTGCCCAGGGGGATCTCGAACCCTTGGGCTCAGGCAATTCACTCACCTCGGCCTCCCAAAGGGCAGGATTACAGGCTGAGCCACCGAGCCCGGCCTTCTTATAATACTGAAAACCTGATCTGTATGTTTATGCTCATAATTTCTCTGAAACTCCTGACCAAAATATGCCAGAAAAAAAATAATGAAAGGAATGCAAGTGAGAAAGAAAAAAATAAAATAGTTTTAATTCTCAGGTAATATTTTATACATAGGAAATAAAGAATCCACAATAAAGCTTATAGAACTAATAAGGGGGTTTGACAAGGTTGAGTCAAAGATAATAAATAGGAAATATACATATTATATATACAAATATACATTACATATAAAAATTACTTAAAAGAGTAAAATAAGGAATTCCAAGACTCCATACCTCCACAAAACAACTAGTAAGATGGCAAAAACTGAGGCAGGACTTCCGACGTTCTCCGGGTGGCAGTCATTTTGGTCGTTTTCGGGTGGAATTACTTGATCGCATTCTCAAGCTGAGTGGAACACAGCATAAAATGAATGGGAAAGGCCCTAGAACTTCGGTGTTGTTCAGAGGGTGCTGCCGGAGTGACCCAGTGCCAGGCCCAGTCTGGCCGAGTCCATCATTCTGGGCTCTACTTCACCTCCAGCCTTTGATGGTGAAGCCTGCCCAGAGGGACCCAGTGCAGGTATCCATAGCAGCAGAAGTTTTTGCGGACCATGTAGCGACCTTTGAGGATGTGGCTATATATAATCTTCCCGGGAGGAGTGAAAACTTCTTGATGAGACTCAGAGACTCCTGTACCATGATGAGATGCTGGAGAACTTTGCACTTGTGGCCTCACTGGGTTGTTGGTTTCAAATAGAGGACGAGGGAGCACCTTCCCAAGGAGAGTCTTGGGTGAGGAATTCCAAGGCAGGTCCAACTACCTAGGAAGCTTATCCTTGTGACAATTTGTGTATGACCAAGCATGAGAGAATGTACCCTGGACAGAAGTTGCACATATGTGAGGTGTATAAGAGACAACTCTGGTTCATTCTGAACATCTTCCAGCACCAGAAGCAGTACAATGGACAGAAACTCTTCAGAAAGAATGAAGACAGGGCTTCATTGTTTATGAGCTCTAAAGTATACATCAGTAAATTCCTTTACATGTGTGGCTGGTAGAAAGGACCCTCTGGCCATCCAAGCCATCTCCAGCACCAGGCCACTCATAGCAACGGAAATTCACGCAGGAGCACAAAACATTGAAAGACCTTTTATGCTAAAGAAAGACTGCGGATGCAGCGGATGTGGGCAATTCTTTAGCTACAAAATCTTGTTTGTTTGGCATCAGAGAATCTATGCCAGAGAATGGACTTATTAGTGCACTGAATGTGGGAAGTCTTTCAGCCAAAGCACTGGCCTCATTGCACATCAGAGAGTTCACACTGGTGAAAGTCCATATAAATGCACAGAATGTGTGGGCTCTTTTAGCCAAAGTTCCACTTTATTCTACACCAGAGAATTCACTGTAAAACACGTCCTTATGAATTCCGTGAATATGGGAAAGTCTTCATGTACAATGACAGACTTGGATGGGTTCGGTGGCTCAGCCTGTAATCCCAAGACTTTGGGAGACCGAGGGGAGTAGATTGCCTGGGCCCACAAATTCAAGACCAGCCCAGGAAAATTGGCAAGCCCTCGTCTCTATAATAAATAAAAAATTAGTTGGGCATGGTAGTGCACACCTATAGTTCCGTCTACTTGGAAGGATGAGGAAAAAGGACCACCAGAGCCCAACAGGTCGACGCTGGGGTGGTCGTGAGCGTGCCTCTGCACTCCAACCTGGGAGACAGAGTAAAACTCCAACTCAAAACACACACACACACACACACACACACACACACACACACACATGACAGACTTATGCAGTATAAAAGAATCCACACTGGAGAAAGGTCTTATGAGTGTATTGAACATGGGAAATTGTTTTAGACAAAGGTCTGTCCTTATTGAACACCAGAGAGTTCATACTGGAACAAAACCTTATGAGTGTAGTGAATGAAGAAAATTTCTTAGTAGTAAAATTATACTTGTTTAGCACCAGAAAATCCACATTAGTGTAAAGCCTTATCAGTGTATTGAATGTGGAAAATTCTTTAGCCAGAATTCTGGCCTTATGTTCCACCAGAGAGTTCACACTGAAGCAAGGCCTTATGAGTGCAGTGAATGTAAGAAACCCTTCCGATGCAAAAACAAACTTTTTAGGCACCGTAAAATCCACACTGGAGAGAGATTTTATGAGTGCAGCAAATGTGGGAAATTCTTTAGCAGCAAAATCACACTTGTTTGGCACCATAGAATCCACACGGGACAAAGGCCTTATGAGTGTAGTGAATGTGGGAAATTCTTTATACAAAGTTCCATCCTTTCTACACACCAGAGAGTTCAGTTGGTCAAAAAGCCATATGAGACACCAAATGTGGGAAATTCTTTAGCCAGAACTCCAGCCTTATTTTACACCAGAGTGTTCACACTGGACCAAGGCCGTATGAGTGTAGTGACTATGGGAAAGCCTTCAGCCATAAAGATGGACTTGTTCAGCACCAGAGAGTCCATACTGGAGAAAGGCCTTATAAGTGCACCACTTGTGGGAAATTTTTCAAACAAAACTCCGGCCTTATTGTATATCAGATAATTCACACAGGAATAAAGCCTTATGGGTACAGTGAATGTGGAAAGACATATAGCAAAAGAGTCTACCTCATTTAACACAAGGAAGTTCACACTGGAAAAAGGCCTTTTGTGTCTAACAAAAAGTGAGAAAACCTTTCACAGAAACACCACCTTATCGTAAAAGGCAACACTAGAGAATGGCCTTATAGATGAAGCACATGGAGGAAAGTGTATTAGCAGCAAACACACATTTGTTCAACACCAGAGAATTCATACAGGAGAGCTGCCTCAAGTGTTGTCAATGTGGCTAAAGCCTTTAGCCAGAAATATAAACTTATTCAGCACCAGAAGATCTACACTAGAGTGAATGTGCAGCAAATATTGAGCATTCTTTATATAAACCTCCTGCTTTGTTAGACACCAGAGGATTTACACTGGTGCAAAACTTGATGAATGTAGCAACTATGGAACATTCTTTAGCTGTAAAATCAAACTGGACAAAAGACTTAGCAGTATATTGAATGCGTGAAATCATTAAACCAAAGCTCTCATCTTATTGTACATTAGATAATTCATACTGGCTGTATCAATGTTGAATTGAAGGACACTCAAGTGGAATCCACTACTTGGTGTGGGGGTTTTTTTCCACATATTTGGTCACAGAAGTCTTCTTCTGTGTTGAGAATTGTTGTGGTGTGAGAACAGAAGAAAAACACATTTTTAGAGGTTTTCCAAAACAGCACTCTTTGCTATTTGTCTTATAAAATGAATACATATGTTCATAAGAAAACTTGTACTCTTGTTCATAGCAACTTTAATCATAAGAGCTAAAAACTGGAAACAATCATAATGTCCTTCAGCTGGTGAATGGTTAAAGAAACTTTGGTTCATCCATGCTACTTGCCAATAAAAAATACTAAACTATTGATACATGCAACAGCTTGGATGGTTCTTAAGGAGATTATGTTGAGTGAAAGGAGTCAACCTGAAAAGGTTACATTCTATATGATTTCATTTATATAACCTTAAAAATTACAAAATTAAACAGATGAGCAGATTAATGGGTGCCAGGCATTAGAGAAGTTAAGAGAGAAGGAGGTGGTTGTAGCTGTGAAAGAGTAACACACAGGATCCATGTGATAAGGAAGCTCTGTATGTTGACTGTGGTAGTGGTCACACGAATTTGACAAAATTGCATATAAATACACACACGTGTGTGCATATAAAACTGGTGAAATCTGAGTGAGCTCAGTGAACTGTGTTATGGCAATGTTGATATTATTTGATATTGTATAGTTATTCAAGATGTTTTCAAGGTGGAAACAAGGTTAAGAGTATGTTGAGGCCCTTTCTATCGTTTTCTACAACTGTATGTTTATCTACAATTATCTCAAAATAAAAGTTGCATAAAACTAAAAAAAGATGGCAAAAACTGTCATATGCTGGAATACTTCTTGGTGATAAAGAATGAACTTCTTATAGCATTATGATAAATGTTCAGGGTCCACTTATAAGTGAGGAAATGTAGTACTCAGTTCTTTGTTTCTGTGATAGATTACTGAGTATTATAGACTCTAAATCTATCCAAGTTACTGTAAAGTCTATAATTTTGTCCCTTTTTAATGGCTGCATAATATTTCATCATGTATATATACCACATTTTTTTATCCAGTTCAGTTTCTATGGACAGCATGGATGATTCCATGTTTTTGCTATAAGAAAGGGATTGGTAGTAGCAGGAAACTTCCAGGAGAGTGTGTGGCGGCTCATACTATCAATAAGGGTGCCTGATCTCAAGCCAGGTGAAGTGGGGACCAAAGGAAGACCCAAACTTTACCTGTATGATGACTACTTGTATACCTAATCCTGAATTGTACCCCACATCTTTAAAAGTAAATTAAATTAAAATGAACTTCTTACAATAACAAAATCTGGACATAAAACAACAGATCTGGGAACACTTTGAAAAAAGAAGTTACCAGGAGACATTGGGACCTGAGGCACAGCACACAATGAATTCCCTTGGTTTTCTTACTGCCTCTCATATATTCTGGACAGGGATCTGCAGAAGACTCCAACCTGGAATCACCAATAGGTACAGACAAAAAAGTTCAAAGAAAAACCTGCACAGTTGAATTCTAGGTAAAGATGGTGTCAGCACGGTCTAGAACACTGCCAGTTTGTATCTGCTGAATTATCTCCAATCTGTTTGGGATTATCTGTATGAACATTTGGCCCCAAGAGACAATGGCCACAGTCACAGTAATTCATAGAATCCTTTCACATAGCCGGGCTCGGTGGCTCAGCCTGTAATCCCGCGCCTTTGGGAGGCTGAG
>NW_007248416.1:14647-28209 GCF_000164805.1 Carlito syrichta
AAAAAAAAAAAAAAAAGAATCCTTTCACAGTAATTGGACATTTGCTATCTTGGGAGGAAAAGTATGCTCCCCCTAGCACTCTATTACCATGCAAGTGACCAGGAAATGGTTAAGGCAACTAAATGCTTGGTAAAAATTCTGAAATTTTTCTGTTAGTAACTATCACACCAAAAATAGTTTAAATCAATGTTGAAAAGTTGTGGTTAATATCAACAGAGTTTTTCTGGGACTTTGAAATAAATCAAAGCCAGAGATTTGAAAGAGATGCTTTATTTTTGTTTGCTGAAATGTCTTATAAGATAAATTATATTAAAAGCTGCTTGCTTAATTACTGTAAACATGTGTGACTCTTCTTGACTGAATAGTTTATAACTTAGTATCTGCATCTATCATTTTATAAAACCACAATGAATCTTACAGCTTTTCTGTAAGATTAGAGCTGCTTAGGAGTTCTACAGACTGCAGAGAAGTGATATTTAGTCAACTAGAGCTTTGTCCCAGAACATATTGGTCATATTGACATATTGGTCAAATTGTACCCAACAGCAGCTGAAAATGTGACAATGATCCCATCATGATGCATTTATTGAGCACACAATTAAGGCATAGGCATTTAAAGTAAACACTACTAAACTTTTACTAAAATGTAGTAATATTAGTCTATTTAAGATATCGATATCACATTGATGGTCACCCTATTTCAAGTAAGCCAAAGATTGAAAAATAATTGAAAATATGTACAGAGATTTAACTACAGCACAATTATTTCCTCTTCATCTGTCAACAAAAAGATAAAATGTGTTCTTTCCAAAGAATGTGGCCATAAATGGATTTCTTTCCTTATGGAATTAAGGTATTAAACAAATAAGGTTGTCACAACAGGTAAATGGAAATTTCTCCTGGCTCCCACGAAAGAACTAGCATACCATTGTCAAGGGTTTTTTGTTGTTGTTTTGTTTTGTTTTGTTTTTATCTTGTGTCTTGGCAGAGATATAGGGGAAGTCTCTTTATACTCTATAAAACCCTCAGAATCCAATGGTCTTCACAGCTTTGTATGCCTGACACCACTGCTGCATTCACTGAGAAGGCAATGAGTGCTCTGGCCCCAGGGAGCAGGAAGAGCCAGCCTGGTGCCAGATCAGGCACAGATGTGGACCTAGTGCCCAGGGCTCTCCTGACAGCTTGTCCTGACTATCAACTTGGAAGCAGTGGGGTAATCTATGCCCATTCACTCCTTCTAAGTTTAGTGAGTGGGATCCTCACATCTATTCAATACCTAAATCTTTTTTTCCTACTTGGTATTTTAGAATTGGTAAAGAATTTATTTTCACATTTCACCCCGTCAAAGCCAAGGTAAGTGTTCACGCTCAGAGCATTACTTCCTAATTAAGTAGTCAGTTCTGTTTCAGGTTTCTACAGCACGGCATTATTTAAACCCTGAAATGTTGAATACCTCTCTATTTTACCCTCTCTCAAATCCCCCAAATCAGTTAGGATAACATTCTCATCTTCTGAAATCCAAGTGCAGGCAGTTTTGGAATGAACTGAGGGAATGGACTTCTCTACTACTTTTGAGAGAAGCTCTTGGTGTTGGATCAAAAATAAGTGCACAGTTTATAATCTCAACCTTTAGATCCTTACCCTGTCCCCTGATATCCCTGTGTTGTAAACTACTGCATCTTCCTGGCAACTTGTTTGTGATAGTGGTTACAAAAACTGCTACTGTCTTGGCAAGGACAAAGGTTAAGCTTTTATTAGATTCAAATTACTTGGTACCTACATTTGTTCAGAATCCTGACAAAATTTGGAAAAATTTCATAGCAGCAGACATAAGAATGAGAGAATCTAGGACATTTGATTCTAACTCAGCGGTAAAATCTACTATGAGGGGTAACGTGTTTCAGTATACTGTGGTGAAGCAAAAGCTATTATAAATAATAAGGGTCTACAGATGATATAGTATGGCAATATATATAAATACCATAATGCCTCTCATTAGTACACAACAATTAGTGCCCATGCACCTCCGTTTAGTTGATGAGAAGTAAGGATAATAAAGTTTTTTTCTTGTAGAGCTTCCTCTAAGAGCGCAAACCTATTTATGTAACTAACTTGCAAACAGGGATAGTTAAATGTGTTCCTGTTTGGTTCTTTAACAAACATTATTAGCTGGGGTGACTTCTGTCCTTTGTGTCTTTGAGTGTCTACTATGAGGGTTTCTTCCATATGGTTTATCAGTTTCTGGTTTGGCCACCCTGTCCCATCCAGAAACATCCTCCCACATTAAAAGTCAGAGTATAATATGAGAATGTTATCATCATGCTAACAAACATTTACTTATTGTCTATACTACAGGATAATTCTTAAACTCCTCACTATTGCATACAAAGGTCTCTGTGATTTGGCTCCTGACAACAGTCTCCATGTCTGTCTCTCACTCTGTCTCTGTCTCTGTCTCTGTCTCTCTCTCTCTCTCTCTCTCTCTCTCTCTCTCTGTTTCTCTCTCTGTCCCTCCTTTTTTCTCCCTCTCCCTCTTCCTCTCCTTCTTCCTCATCCCTTTCCCCTTCCCTGTCCCTCTTCTTCACTGTCATCTCTACCTACCTATCTCTTTTCTATTCATTCACTCACTCATGATTTGCTCACTTACTCAGCAATTAGGCAATTATGAGTTGCTTCCCTAAAAATTTCCAGTTATTTCAGACCTCTGTGCCTTTGTTCACTATGATTCATCTACCTAAAATGCCACTTCTTCTTACTAATTTGTATTTCAAAATGTATCCAGTGATCATTTCTTCTCTAATACATTTACCAAGCTTTTTTATATGTTCATTTCTGTTTTGTATGTCTGATTGAATATGTACTTGTGTCATATTGTGTTTTTTAATTTAGGTCTATCTCTGGTAGCCTATGCCTGTAATAAAAATTCAGTAGGATTAAATAACATTTCTTAAAATAGGCAGAAATTTTAAATGTAGTGGTAAAGCCAAAATCTGATATTGTTCATCTACATGTGAGTCAGCCTGGCAGTTAAGGGCATGTCTTTGCTGTCAAACCTGGGTTTCACTATAATTCAGATTTCATTACTCTCTAACTTGGAAGTGTTATCTAATTATCTAAACCACAGTGTCTTTTGTGAAATTAGAATACAAATGTCACATTAGCATGATTTTGTGGATTAAATGGATTTTTGTATGAAAAGTACTTAGCTAACTTTCCAGCGTTTAGTAAATACTCAACAAATTATCCTTAGACAATATTTTAGACTACCAAACCTAATCAAAAGGGAACTCTACCAAATTCTTGTCCATTGCCAACTCTTCAACTATGAGGAAAATACATGTCTGTAAGATATCTTGAGGTATTTTTTAAAAATCTTAGTAAAAAGTGACACCTCTATATAATAAGCCATTTATCTGAGATTCCTTCTTGATTTCTATCTCTCCCTCACCTTCAATTTCCAATCCATCTGTTAAAGATCCTATTTCTAACTTGTGTTTTAAATCCATCACCCACTTCTCCAAAACTGTAGTATTCAAGATCACTATCTTCTTCTGAAGAGCCTCCAACCGGTCTCATAACTCACATTCTTGCCTCCAGAGTCCTTTATGCAATGACAGACTTATCTTTCCATAACATGTCATATCATGCCCCCACTCACCTTTAATTCCTTGCTTGCTTCCCACTGCATTTAGACCATTATTCAACTCTCTTGTTACAATGCATGGTTCTTGCACGTTCTGACCCTGACTGCTCCCCTTCCTTGAGTCCCTCCCCAACCAGTATGGCCATGGTAACCTCTTTCAGTATGACTTTCTCCTGCTTTAGCTCTTGACGAGGCTAGAGTTCTAGAATCCTTCCCAAATGAAAAGTCACCTTCTCGCAAGTCAAAGGAACATTCCCTGATCATGCTAGTAGTGCCTTCTCTTTAGCCTTCATAGAAAATGTCTCCAATTTTATTATGCACTTCTGTCTTTGTTTATCTAAAAGAATCTTCACCCAGTGACCTCCACCGTCACTCCCAAGAACTTCAAACTCCCTGAGCTCACGTTCACAGCAGCTCTTATCTTCCCTCCTATTTTTAAAACTTTTATTTATTTATTTATTTATTTATTTATTTGAGTTGGAGTCTCACTGTGTCGCCCAGACTAGAGTGCAGTGGCCGCTCCCAGCCACCGCAGCCTCGACCTGCTGGGTTCCGGCGATCCTTCTGCCTCAGCCTTCCATGTAGCTGAAACTACAGGCGCGCGCTACCACACCCGGCTATTTTTGATTTATTGTAGAGATGAGGTCTCACCAAGTTGTCCAGGCGGGTCTCGAACCCACAAGCTCAGGCAATCCACTCACCTCAGCCTCCCAAAGGCACAGGATTACAGGCTGAGCCACCCAACCCGGCTTTAATATGAGGTTAGGCCCTTTCACACTTGTCATCATTTATAGTTCATATAAAATATAACTTACCTTATTTCATTTGGATTTTGATGCATAGCAACATAAATTGAATAAATATTAATATTCACATTTACAAAGAAGGAAACTGGATCTCAAAAAGGGTACGATTTCAAGGTCATATAGCAAATTCATAGCAGACCTGGGACTTGAATGAGATCTAGGTCTTTATTACTGAAAAGCCCAACACTCCCCACCTCACCTGCTCTCATACCTCATAGATGATGACAGCTATTCATCTCTAGAAATGGTAGAAGAAAAGAAAGTTAAAGTATGTGAAAGATAAATAAATTGTAAGGAAAAACGTTCAGAGTTCTGAGTAGATGATGGGACAAAAAGGTCAGGTGTATCCTTTGGAACTGATTATTATAATGTAGAACATAGAGACTTGATAGCTCACTTTGGAAGTGAAGGTAGGATATTAGATAAGACATGGGCTTCAAACTTATGCTTCAATGTGGTTCTTACCCTGCTACCAGTGTGGTCTTGATCAGTTACTTAATACTTCTCTAAAACTCAGTTTCTTTATAATGAAAATAGATACACATGGTTGGGCATTGTGGCTCATGCCTGCAAACTCAGCATTTTAGGAGGATGAGGTGGGAGGATTGCTTGAACCCAGTCGTTTGAGACCAGCCTGAACAACAAAATATCTACAAAATATAAAATAATTAGCTGGGCATGGCAGCATGGGACTGTGGTCCCAGTTACTTAGGAGGCTGAGGTGGAAGGATTGCCTGAGTCCACGAAGTTGAGTCTGAGGTAAGCCATGATTATGTCACTGCACTCCAGCCTCACACACACACACACACACATGTGAAGCTACATGGAAATTAAATTATTTTATGTGTATAATATACCCAGTTTCATGGTCTAACCTAAAATGTTGTCAAATAAAGGATAATTGTTATTGTTACTGATAAAGAAGGCAAGGACAAAAGATTTCAACTTGACCATGGAAACTGACTAGATTATTTCTTTCCTTCAAGGAGAGCTAAGCTCTGTGCCTCCAGTATGGAAGTGGAGAACCAGACACAACTCACCAAATTCATTCTCGTGGGATTTCCTGGGAACTTGAGTATGCGTGCAGCTGTGTTTCTGATGTTCCTTGTGGCCTATATTCTGACAGTGGCTGAAAATGTGATCATCATCGTATTGGTGCAGCAGAATAGGTCACTGCACAAGCCTATGTACTTCTTCCTGGCCAACATGTCCTTCTTGGAGACCTGGTACATCTCTGTGACTGTGCCCAAGTTACTGTTTAGTTTTTGGTCTGTGAACAACAGCATCTCCTTCACTCATTGTATGATACAACTTTACTTCTTCATTGCACTCATGTGCACAGAATGTGTGCTCCTAGCTGCCATGGCCTTTGACCGTTACGTGGCCGTTTGCCGCCCACTCCACTATCCTACCATTATGAGCCATGGGCTCTGCTGTCGCCTGGGTCTTGGTTCCTGGAGCATTGGCTTTGGCATCTCTTTGGCAAAGATCTACTTCATCTCCCACCTCAGCTTTTGTGGCCCCAATGTCATCAATCACTTTTTTTGTGATATTTCTCCAGTACTTAACCTCTCCTGCACAGACATGTCCATAGCTGAGTTGGTGGACTTTATTCTGGCATTGTTCATCTTCCTCTTCCCACTCTTTGTCACTGTCCTGTCCTATGGATGCATCCTAACCACTGTCTTATGCATGCCCACAGGAAAGCAGAAAGCATTCTCCACTTGTGCCTCCCACCTTGTGGTGGTCACCATTTTCTATTCAGCTACCATCTTCATGTATGCCCGACCCCGAGCCATTCATGCCTACAACATGAACAAAATTATTTCCATCTTCTATGCCATTGTCACTCCTGCTCTCAACCCTTTTATTTATTGCCTAAGAAACCGAGAGGTCAAAGAAGCTCTGAAGAAACTGACCTATTGCCAGGCCATTGGATCTGACTAGTTAATTGTGATTGATTAGACAGAAAGGATTGGTTGAGGTCTGTTTGCCTTTCTCCAACCTCTCTCTTTTAATAGTCAATTGGGACATTATCCATGTTAATATAATACAACATCTCCATGTTCACATCAATCTCAGACTCTTGCTGTGTCAGCATCTGTGCATGTGGTCTGTGCTCTCAGGGCACACACATTATACAGAGAGCCAGATAAAGAAATTCTTGATGGCTAGGACCCCAGATGGGGTTTTTAAGACCGTGAGTATATTTATAATTGAATTAAGTAGAAGAAAGATGGTTATGTGTAAGTTAGATCTTTTTGGATCTAGCAAATATTAGGATCTCTGGGACTAACAGATTAAGCGGTGGCTTCCTGATTTCCCATTTTTCCAAATAAGAGGTAGCGGCTCCCTCAACAATCCCATTCTTGAAATTATGCTGGGAGTGAATTTTGGTGGCAGAGACTAAAGACTGTGCTTCCATTCCTTCCAACACTTCTTGCAAACGTTTATTTACCTGTATTAAATTCCCTTCTGCTTCAAATAGAGTGCTTTCTTTTATCTGTCAATGAACTGCATCTTATACAATTATATTTTGTCTTTTGATATAACTTACCTCACTGAATTTCTAGATATCACAATGTTTATTTGTATCCTTTTTTTTTTTTTAGTTGGAGTCTCACCCCGTTGCCTAGGCCGGAGTGCAGTGGCATGCTCATGGCCAACCCAACATCGAGTTGCTGGGTTCCCACAATCCTTCCACCTCAGCTTTCCAAGTAGTTGGGACTACAGGCATGTGCCACCACACTTGGCTAATTTTTAAAAAATTTATTGTAGAGATGAGGTCTCACCAAGTTGCCTGGACTGGTCTCGAACCCGTGGGCTCAGGCAATCTACTCTCCTCAGCCTCCCAAAGTGCTAGGTTTACAGGCTGAGCCATCAAGCCTGGCCTGTTTGTATTCTTTAATGAATAAGTATAAAATAGATGATAAATATTAATAAATACACCAATTGCTGAATGAAGATTTCCCTTATCAGTCCTCTTTTATTCTGATCTCTATGTTGTCTCCTTCTTCTTCTTCTCCTCCTCCTCCTCCTTTTTCTTCCTTCTGGACTTCACTGTCTTCACATGCATCTCAGACACAAGTAACCGGACCAATTTTAGAATTTAACAGGGATTTTCATTTCTTGCAACAGTGATTCTCAAGTCTTCCCACCTACTTATCTGACACAATATACGTGCACATTAGACCTTTTAATCACGTGCCCACACACACAGAAGGGTATGCCCACTTTGGATTCATAATTTTGTCAGTGGCAAAGGGAGCTGTACTTTAAGTTGTATTCCACAAAATGGGCCAATGTCATTAGAAATTTGATTCTTCTATTAGAACAGCTTTAAACAAGATAGCTTATTGCATTTACAACATTTTTCAGCTAGGAACTAACAGCAATTTCAAGAATGCTTTCCCATCTTTTGAAGTAAGAAACATTAGGTGGAATTATTTGCTCTATTTTACAAGCTTCCAGAACAGATGTTCAAGGAAGTAAATAACATACAGCCATAGATAGTGGGGGGCAGAGGGCTTTTGAGCAGAGGCCATTAATTTAAGTGAATAGGTCAGTTTCCTGACTCCAAGCTCTGGGTCCTTTCTTTTGCAAATGCGGTCTCCTCAAAGAGAAAACACGCTTCTCCAGATGCCAAGTACAGAAGCTAATTATGAAGGGATATGGTTGAAATCATGAATTACTATAGCTTAAGAATAGTTGATAAAATAGAAATGGACAAATATGAAGTATTGGTACCTGAAAATAAATAAATAAAATGCAAGCACAACTGGCTTTAGAGAGTAAATGTACAAAGTAAAACAATGTTCAAAATGAAGATGATATAATGTTTGCTCCTGGAATTTATTTTAGTCCCTTGATAAAATAAAAAAGTGGTGATGAAAATACTTCCATTTAAAACCCAAAAATATATAAAACAAATTACTTTCAGAAAACTTCAAGTATATAAAAATATAATCACTCAGTCATATAGTGATATTAAATATATGCCTTAAAAACAGGCAAAGACGTGTTCAGTAAAGATTATGAAATAGAGGATAAAGAACTTTGACAACAGGACCATGCAGTTTTGACTTCTATAGCCTTGCAGTAAAGTTTGAAGTCTGGCATGGAACTGACCCAGGTGCCCATCAATGGTGTATTCAATAAAGAAAACGAGACACATCTAGACAATAAAATACTATGCAGTCACAATAAAGAATGAAATCATGCTGTTTGCAGCCACATAGATACAATTGGAGGCCATTATTTTATTCTAAGTGAATTATCACAGAAATAGAAAACTAAATGCTGTATGTTCTCATTCAAAAGTGGAAACTGAACGCTGGACACACTTGGGCACAAGGATGAGAACAATAGACACTGGGGACTACAAAAGAGTAGAAGGAGGGAGGAAGACTAAGGGTTAAGAAACCACTTATAGGGTTTCATGCTCACCACCAGGAAAATAGACTTATCAAAAACCCAAACCTTGCCATCACATAGTATACCTGTGTAACAAAACGTCACATGTACCCCTTGAATTTAAATAAAATAAATTAATTTTAAAATTGTCAATGCCTTCTCACTAGAGCCTAAATAATTGCAAATAAACATTTCACATATATGAAGAGAAAAAAAATGAAACAAAGCTGAGCTTTATCTCTAAATGTATTTTTATCATGTGACCTTGGTCAAACAATCTGTACATTCCGATCACTGAGTCTTCATATGAAAAATAGGAGTAATAATTGTTGCTCAGCTTCCCTTACACAATGGTTATGAGGATCAACTGACATGATAAAAAAGACTTTGCTTGTCAAATATCTGGAGTGGTATATAATCTAAGCAAGCTGCCACTTGGCTAGGGTTTACATGGGTAAGCCGGTTGGGAAGACTGTGCTCTCCAGACCTGTCTACAGTAATCCCACACTGACTGAACTCCATATACATAATCTGGAATACATAAGGGCTGTCTTTCTTTAACGTTTCTCATAAGTGCTTGGAAAAGGAAGAGTGTGAAAGCGGATTCCTTAGTTAATGCTGTTAAACTGTGTTTCAAGGAACAGATGGGAATTAGTCATGCAACCTTGGCATCTCTGTGAAATTCCTAAGTGCATAGGCCAAGCACAGGAGAGAGCATAGGTCAGATCAAGGCAGGAATCTGCCTCAACAGGTATGTTTGTAAACCATCCATCATAAAATGGGTAAAAGCACTGAAAGAATCTCCAAAAAAAATTTCAATGAAGCCCAACACAGTCTCTTACAAAAATGCTAACTGGTATACTGATGCCAATGGGATCCTAGAATGCGGGAGTTCAGCTCCTGCGAGGTTCAGAGGTTCCTGGAGGTGAGAGAGGGTAGGTGACTAGAAAGGAGAAAAAAAGGGACTGTTCAATATTGAACAGAAGCCTTTAATTGCAAATTACTGTGGGCTTTTATCCCTAAATTTTGCAAAGTCACTATCACAAAACACAAAAGGCAGCATGTACCATTCACATGAACAGGTTCAGGTGCACAAAGGACACCCCCCACTCTCAAAGGACACCCACCACTCTCAAGCAAATGTTTTTTCATCCATGAGAAAGAACATGAGGAAAAACATGAGGAAGAACAACCACAAATTTTCTTTTTGTTTCTTATGCTTGATTAATGTTCCCCAAACCAGTTTTTCATGCGCCCTTAATTGTATTATAACTACATCATCTTGAAATAACATCACTCAATGTCTAAACCCGAAACCACCATAATGAATTATTAACTTCTACTATTCTGTGCTAATTCAAACTAGTTTCTATTAAAACAATTGCTTCTATGGTTACACTCTCCTAACACCAGCTGGCCTAATTCAAACTTCACTGACCTCCCTAAATCAAACTAAACTAACCACACTTCTACAATAAAATGGTTACCTAAATTTTCTTCAATCTGTATAAACTATTTCCTAAAACCTATATCTATAAATTTCTAAAGTCACATCAAGAGAACCTGTGACCTACACTAAAACTCCTCAATGTGACTCAAAGTTGAACTTAAATTGTTTAAAAGCAAAAACCATTAACCATAGAAAATGGGAACAATAAACTCCCAAGTTCAGCTGTACTCATTCCAGTTTCAGAGTCCTCTGTTAGAGCCAGCAGGAGCCTTTTCTAGTTGCAGTGCCAAGTGGAAAAGGAGGGAGGGAATGGGGTCAACAGCTCCCGAACACATCCTAGTGGTCTTGGGGTCAACGGCCCTTCCTGATCCCTAATGCTCAGTGGACGTCCATGGCTGGCTCCCAACACTAGAATACTTGCCTAAAGGGGGAAGTCTATACTATAAGAAGCCTGCCCTCCAAAAAATCATCAAAAGTCTTCACAGGAGGGAACTCCATGGCTTTCTCTTACTCCTTTCCCGAGTCTTCTCCTGCTCTATTTTTTTTTCTATTTTTCTTCCCAAAACCATTTCCCTAATCAAAGCTCTCAGCTAAATCCCAGCTCCCTGACCCATCTTTGAATCCCTTCTGGTGAAAATGCATCCCCTCTACATAGGAGGTCTCATTGTTCCTCAGATCTTTTCTTTCACCTCAGTGGTGCATAGAGATCCAGCCAACAAGCATCAGTATTCACCCCCACTCAATCCCTGAGGTGAACGTGGGTTCCCTAGTTAAAATTCAATTTTCAACAGTGCAAGCTGCCAACCCACTTTTTTTCCTTTCTAGATTGCCTGCTGGGTAAAAATTTTTAAAGAAAAACATAAACTCTAATCAGAGAAAATACAGGCTCCATGTTGATGGAGAAATGACTCTTTGATTGGTAGACTCCAGTCAGCCCTTTAGAATAGCGGCTACCAACCTTTTTGACAATAGGGACAGTTTTCATGGAAGATAATTTTTTCATGGACAGGGGTGAGGGTTGTGGAGAGATCATCAGGAATTCGATTCTCATAAAGAGCATGCAACTTAGATCACTTGCATGTGCAGTGCACAATAGGGATGGAGTTCCTATGAGAAACTAATGTCGCAGCTGATCTGACAGAATGTAGAGCTCTGCTCCCACTACTCCCCAATTTCCTGCTGTGCAACCAGTTCCTAACAGGGTCATGGTCTATGACCTTGGGGTAGGGGACCCCTGCTTTAATACACTGGCTATTAGTGATAGTGTTGAGGGGCACCATTGTGTTGGTTGTTTTCCTGCTGTCCTGGAACTCAATGCCTCAATAGAGTCTACATTATAGGCTATTTTCTTTGTCTCAGGATGCATAAACAACAATGTTTTGATTTTAGGCCACTCTGACAGAAACATAGATACATATGTATATTTTGCTGTAAGGCAATTTAATACATATGTGTATATATGTATATATATATATATAACTTTAAGTAAATAAATACATAGATAAGTAAATAAGACAAATATTTAATGCATGCTGTGGATACAGAGTTGAATAAAGCAGGCAACATCTTTTCATTTATACATTTTAAATTTTAGACTGGAGAAACGCAATAGAAAATGATAACTTCAGATTGAAAAAAGGTAGCATGAAGTAAATAGTGAAAATAAGTTGATTCTATCAGTCAGGTGCCTGCCAGAAAATTAAGTTCTTCCAGATGGTTTAAATGAAGAGGATTTCATGAAGGCATTACTTAAAGAAGTACAGACTTGGCTACAGGAGGAAATAAGGGATGCTTAGTCACCCAGAGACCAGCAACATCAGTAAATCATTAACATCCTCAGAGCCAGCAGGACAAGTAGAGAAGGTAGTATTATTAAAGCTGCTGGGGATGGAGCTGTGTTGGATGAGCCAGCTGGTGGGAGCTGTGGGAGCTTCACAAGAGACAGGTATAAAATGTTGAGAGCACTCTCGTGTACTCTCTCTCTCTCTCTCTCGCTCTCTCTCTCTCACTCTCTCTCTCTCTCTCTCTCTCCCTCTTTCTTTCTCTCTTCTTTTGTGTGTTTGACTCCTATTGGCACCTCCATCAGCTGAATCCATCCAGCAGCCAGACAGCAAGAGAATTCAGGAGAAGCAAATGATGGAACCTAGCCTCTTAGTCAAAGAGCAAGTCAGAGACCAGATCTGAAATACTGGGGTATGACTAGGAAAGTGTAGAATACTTTAGGAACAGCAGTCAAGAAAGTTTAGGAGGAGGTAGTATTTTAAACAGACACTGAAAGATGAGAAGGAGCCAATCTGAAAAGTATAATGTAGTGAATACAAAGCCCAGGCTCTGAAGCTTACATTTCTGGTCTGCAGCTAGTTCCTGCAGTATAAACTAGGATTACTTTAACCTTTCTATGACTCGGTTTCCTCATATGAAAAACAAGACTAATGTCAAATCTATTTCACAGCATTGTTTTTAAAATCAAATAAGAAGCTGGGCTCGGTGGCTCAGTCTGTAATCCCACGCCTTTGGGAGGCTGAGGTGAGTGGATTGACTGAGTCCATGAGTTCAAGACCCACCTGGGCAGCAAGACCTCATCTCTACAATAAATCAAAAAATCAGCCGGGCGTGGTAGCGCATGCCTGTAATTCTGGCTACTTGGAAGGCTGAGGCAGAAGGATCGCCGGAGCCCAGCAGGTTGAGGTTGCTGTGACCACACTCCAGTCTGGGCAACAGAGTGAGACTCCAACTCAAAAAAAACCCAAAAAGACAAATAAGATAATACAGATAAAATACTTAGACTAGTGTATGGCATACAGTAAGAGTTCAATAAAGTATTATTTTATTTTTATTAGAGCAGGTGTGTTAGGACAGAGCAAATTTGAGTGTAAAGGCTTGTAGTATGTTCCATGAAAAAGGTCAATGATGCTTGGAATAAAGTAAAACTTGTAGTAAAATGATTCCAATTAGACATTTATACTAAAGAAATGTATTAATGTCAAAATAACTAATGAGATGCTTATTGCAATGTTTATAAGAAAAGCCAGAAGGTGGGCAGCGTGTTAAAAAATAGAGTTGGTGAGTAAAATGTATTATATCCTTATGATGGAAAATGCTATAGCTTAAAAAAACATAGACAGTGGGGAGAAGCAAGATGGTGACCGCATAAGTGAACTGGTGAGATTCTCTGAACGGACCAAGACTACATACTGCTGAATAGACAGACTGTAAAGCAGAGAGAAAAGTGAACAAAGCCAGAAGACCC
>NW_007248416.1:28699-29633 GCF_000164805.1 Carlito syrichta
CGAATACTGTGAATGAAATAAATAACAAACTGATAAGCATAGAAAGCAGAATTACCCAAGCAGAAGAAAGAATCTCAGAGCTTGAGGACCAAAATATAGAAATAACCCAAACTCTTAAAAACACAGAAAATAAGCTCAAAAAGACAGAACAAAACCTTCAAGAGATGAGTGACTACCTCAAGAGGCCTAACCTAAGAGTAATAGGACTCCCTGAGGCAGAAAGAGAAACAGAGACTACATTGGAACAAATTTTCCATGAGATAATTCAAGAAAACTTCCCTTATCTAATCAGTGATGCAAAAATTCAAACACAAGAGATTCACAGAACCCCTGCAAGACATCAAATGAGAAGACCGACTACTAGATACATAATAATTTGCCTAAATAAAGTAGGCACAAAAGAAAAAATCCTAAAAACAGCAAGAGAAAAAGGCCAGATCACCTACCATGGAAGACCAATCAGAATAGCAGCAGATTTATCTGCAGAAACCCTGCAGGCTAGGAGAGCTTGGAGCCCTATCTTCAAAGTCCTAAAAGATAAACAATTTCAACCAAGAATAACTTACCTGGTCAAGCTAAGCTTCATCAGTGAGGGAGAATTAAAATCTTTCCCAGATATCCAATCCTTAAGAACTTATGCTGCCACCAAATCATTTCTACATGAAACACTTAAGAAAGTACTAAACACAGAAGAAAAGGAAAAAACAACAACGTTCTTCACAAGAGTACAGGGAAAAGAATAAAATATACACGAACCAATTCCAAAACCAAAAGAAAGACAAAAAAAAAAAAAAAAAGAAAGAAAGAAAAAACCAAGTGGAAGAAAAACAACTCAATAAGAACTCCATGATATGTTCTCACTCATATAATGGACCTTGAACATCCAATGCAATACTATGAGAAAATGACTGATGGTACTGGGAAACTATGGGGG
>NW_007248416.1:30718-33254 GCF_000164805.1 Carlito syrichta
CAAAATCTCTGGGATGCCTTAAAAGCTGTAATAAGAGGGGAAATTATATCCCTACAAACACACATGAAGAAAATGGAAGGAACAGAAATTCACAACCTAACAAGCCACCTAAAGAAGCTGGAAAAGCAAGACCACAGAAATCCTAATTTCAGCAGAAGATTCCAGATCACCAAAATAAAAGCCCAATCCAGGACATAGACAACAAAAAGATAATAGAAAAACTCAATGAAACAAAAAGTTGGTTCTTCGAAAGAATAAAAAAGATCGATGGTCCCCTAGCTAGACTGACCCAGAAAAAATGAGAAAAAAACCAAATAAGCACAATCAGAAACACAAAAGATGAAGTCACATCTGACCCTGAAGAAATACAAAAGATCATTAGAGACTACTAGTACACTTGTATGGAAACAAACTTGAAAACCTTAAGGAAATGGAGGACTTTCTGACATCACACAACCTACCTAAGTTGGAACAAGAAGAAATTGAGACCCTAAATAAACCAATAACAATCAAGGAAATCGACTATGTAATAAGAAAACTTCCTACAAAAAAAAGCCCTGGACCAGATGACTTTCCAGCAGAATTCTACAAGACATTTAAGGAGGAGTTGATACCAATCCTACTGAAGGTATTCCAGGCGATTGTAAAAGATGGAACGCTCCCCAAATCATTTTACAAAGCCAACATCACATTGATACCCAAGCCAGGTAAAGATCCAACAAAGAAAGAGAACTACAGGCCAATATCTTTGATGAACATAGATGCTAAAATTCTCAACAAGATCCTAGCAAACCGGATTGAGCAATACATCTCAAAAATCATCCATCATGACCAAGTAGGCTTCATTCCTGGGATGCAAGGCTGGTTCAACAATCGTAAAACCATAAGTGTTATTAAATACATCAACAGATGTCAAAACAAAAACCACATGATTATATCATTAGATGCAGAAAAAGCCTTTGATAAAATCCAGCACCCCTTCTTGATAAAAAACCTTGAACATCTAGGCATACAGGGAACATACCTCAAAATTGTAAAAGTCATCTATGAGAAACCCACAGTAAGCATACTCCTAAATGGACAAAAATTAGAAGCATTTCCCCTGAAAACTGGAACAAGACAAGGATGCCCACTCTCACCCCTCCTGTTCAACATAGTATTGGAAGTCCTGGCTCGAGCAATCAGAGAAGAGAAGGCAATCAGGGGTATCCAAATAGGAAAAGAGGAAGTCAAGTTATCTCTCTTTGCAGATGATATGATTGTGTACCTTGAAAACCCAAGAGAATCTGTCAAAAACCTCCTTACACTGATAAAGGCCTTTGGCAAAGTCTCAGGATACAAAATAAATGTACAAAAGACAATCGCATTTCTCTACACTAATAATAAACAAACAGAAACCCAAATAAAAAACACAATTCCATTCACAATAGCCACACAAAAAAATGAAATACCTTGGCATCTTCCTAACCAGAGACATGAAAGAACTTTACAAGGAAAACTACAAAACACTGCTCAAAGAAATCAAAGTTGACACAAACAAGTGGAAAAATATCCCATGCTCATGGATCAGAAGAATCAACATTGTGAAGAAGTCCATCTTACCTAACACAATCTACAAATTCAATGCAATACCCATCAAATTACCAACAACATTCTTCTCAGACCTAGAAAAAACAATGCAGGAATTCATATGGAAACACAAATGTCCAAGAATAGCCAGAACAATCCTCAGCAAAAAAAAACAAAGCAGGTGGAATCACATTACCAGACTTCAAACTTTACTATAAAGCTGTAATCATCAAAACAGCTTGGTATTGGTATACGAACAGGCATATAGATCAATGGAATGGAATTGAGATTCCAGAAGCAAAACCTCAATTTCTCAACCAACTCATCTTTGACAAAGCCTACCACTGGGGAGAGGAGAACCTATTCAGTAAATGGTGCTGGGAAAACTGGCTGACCACATGCAGAAGATTGAAACAGGACCCCTATCTATCCTGATGCACAAAGGTTAATTCCAAATGGATCAGAGACCTAAATGTAAAACCTAAAACCATAAAAACCTTAGAAAATGAAGGAAATACCCTCATGGAAATCGGAACTGGCATCCAATTCCTGAACAAAACCCAAAACCCACAGCTCGTAAGAGAGAAGATAGACAAGTGGGACCTTATTAAACTGACAAGTTTCTGCAAAGCCAAAGATACCATCAAGAGAGCAGGGAGACAGCCTACAGACTGGGAAAAAGTATTTGCCAACACTAGTTCTGACAAAGGCTTAACATCCTGGATCTACAAGGAACTCAAATGTGCTGAAAAGAAAAAAACAAACAACCCCATTATAAAATGGGCAAAAGATATGAATAGACACTTCACAAAGGAAGACTTCCGAGCAACCAACAAACACATGAAGAAATGTTCAACCTCACTAATAATCAGGGAGATGCAAATCAAAACCACACTGAGATACCACCTAACCCCAGTCAGAATGGCAATTATCAACAACTCAAAAAATAACAGCTGCTGGAGAGGGT
>NW_007248416.1:33274-74835 GCF_000164805.1 Carlito syrichta
CCTCCCATATGACCCCGCAATCCCCCTACTGGGAATATATCCTGAAGAACACAAATCACTCTATAAAAAAGATACCTGCACACGCATGTTTATCGCAGTGTTGTTCGCAATACCAAGAACCTGGAAACAGCCATGCTGCCCGTCAAAAGAGGACTGGATTAAAAAAATGTGGTACATATACACGGTGGAATACTACGCAGCCATAAAAAAGAACAAAATCATGAATTTTGCAGCAACCTGGATGGAACTAGAGTCTATAATGCTGAGTGATCTCTCACAGAAACAAAGATCTGAGTATCACATGTTCTCACTCATATAATGGACCTTAAACATCAAATGCAATACTATACAAAAATGACTGACAGTACTGGGAAACTATGGTGCGGGGAGGGAGATGGGATTAACAGTAGCAAATATCTGTCTGGAAACAGGGAAACACCCCATATCAACAGGGTGCCTGAATGAAACGCAATTGTATACCTAACCCTTAACTGTAACCCACAACTTCATAATAAAAAATAAATAAATAATTTTTTAAAAAAGACATAGAAAGTGGGTTCATTATATATTATTATGAGCATAATAACAAATGAGTGTTGGCTGAATAATAATATAAATTATATATCTATCCTCATCTCATTAATGCTTCTCTTCTCTTTTCATTGATGTACACACATGCCATATATGCACATATCATTTTAGGGAATCATACCACACATCATTCTTGTAATTACATATTAATAAAATGTTTTTCATTTTTTATTTTGTTTATTGCCAGATTCATCAAGACAATGCTTCTGAGGTATGGAAGCACCTTTGGACTGTGTTAGTTTTGATCCCACAAGAAAAAGTATATACATAGGGGGCATGTTATACTGAAATATAAAATTTAGGTAATTTAAGGTTTTTGATGTATAACATGGTATGCACAGAAGGTTGGCATGATTTACTTAATATTAAAAGTTATGAAGCATCAAATGATGAGGTTAGTCTTCTAGATCAGAGCAACTTCAAGGTTGCCTTTCATTATCAAAGATGTCATGGTAATGATAAGGCTCAGACTAAAGTGGCTATTATAATTCTGTGTAAAGTATATTTAACATTTGGGAAGCTTTCCTTTGTAATTCATATTTTGGTTAAGATATTGAAAGACCTCCATGATAGACTGAGATCATGTGATCAATAACAATCTCAATCCTAAAATCTAGATATATTAAAATTTGAAAAGTGTCTAGGAGTGAACAGGTTGCCAGGTTTTTGCTTCTCTTCTTTCTTACATGATCCTTACTTCTTCACTACCTAGTATTTTCTTTTCTTTTTCCTATTTAAAAATGCTATATCAGCAGGGTGCATTGGTTCACCCTATAATCCTAGCACCTTGGAAGTTGGAGGTGAGAAGATTGCCTGGGGCTCAAGACCAGCATGGGCAACTTGGCGAGACTTTGTCTCCACAACAAATCAAAAAATTAGCTGGGCATGGTGTTGTGTGCCTGAAATTCCAGTTACTTGGAAGACTGAGCCAGAAAGATCACCTGAGCCCAACAGGTCGAGGCTGTGGTGGTGATAAACATGCTACTGCACTCCAGCCTGGGTGGCAGAGTGAGAATCCAACTGAAAAAAAAAGCTGTATCATTTATTTTTAAGGTGAAATAACTCCTCCCACCATCTCCTGCAAATTAAAGTGCTAACCTGTTGTTGTTAGCTTCCTTTTTATTTATTTTTTATTTTATTTTAAAGTTGTGGGGTAAAATGCAGAGTTAGGTATACAGATGTTCATTATGCAGGTACCCTTGTTGATGAGGTGTGCCCCTCTCTCCCCTGGCACTTTCCCACTACTGCCAGTCCCTTTCTTACAGTATTATGATAATTATTCAAGGTCTGCTTATGAGTGAGAACATATGGTACTCTGTTCTTTGTTTCTGTGATAGATCACTTAGTATGATAGATTCTAAATGCATTCAAGTTGCTGCAAAGTCCATATGTTTGTCTCTCTTTATGGCTGCATAATATTCCACTGTGTATATATACCGCTTTTTTTTACTATCCAGTTCAGCTTTGATGGGTAGCATGGTTGGTTCCATGTTTTTGCTATCGTGAATAGAGCTTCAATAAACATGTGTGTGCAAGTATCTTTTTGGTAGAATGATTTGAGTTCCTCCGGCTATTTTCCCAATTGGGGGATTGCTGGGTTATATATATGGAAAGTTAATTTCTAGTTCTTTCAGAAATCTCCACACTGTCTTCCAAAGAGGTTGCACTAGTTTGTATTCCCACCTGCAGTGCAGAAATGTTCCTTTTTCTCTGCATCCTCACCAGCATCTGTTGTTTGCTTTATTAATGATGGCTGTTCTTACTGGGGTTAGTTGGTATCTCAATATGGTTTTGATTTGCATTTCTCTGATGATGAGTGAGGCTGAACATTTTTTCATGTGTCTGTTGGGTGCCCATATATCTTCTTTTGATAAGTGTCTATACATGTCTTTTGTCCACTTTTTAATTGTGCTATTTGTTTTTTTCCTTTCGGCGCGTTTGATTTCCTTGTAGGTTCCAGACGTTAGGTCTTTGTCAGATATACAATTGGCAAATTTTTTTTTTCCATTCTGTGGGCTGTCTTCCCACTTTATTGATGGTTTCTTTTGTTTTGCAGAAGTTTTTCAGTTTGATGAGGTCCCACTTGTCTATCTTATCTCTTATGTATGGGCACTTGGGGTTTTGATTAGGAATTGGCTGCCAGTTCCAATTGCCATAAGGGTGTCTCCTGCATTTTCTAAGGTTCTTATAGTTTGAGGTTTTACGTTTAGGTCTTTGATCAATTTAGAGTTGTTTTTGTGTATGGTGATAGGTAAGGTATACTGTTTCAATCTTCTGCATGTGATCAGTCAGTTTCTCCAGTACCATTTGCTGAATAGGTTCTCCTCTCCCCAGTGGTTGTTGTTGAAGGCTTTGTTTGAGCTGGTTGAGAAATTGAGGCTTTGCTTCTGAAACCTCTATCCTGTTCCATTAGTCTGTATGCCTGCTCTTGTATCAACACCAGCCTGTTTTGATTATTGAGCCTTATAGTAAAGTTTGAAGTCTGGAAGTGTGATGCCTCCTACTTTGTTTCTTTTGCTAAGGATTGTTTTGGCTATTCATGGTCGTTTATGTTTCCATATGAATTTCTGTATTGTCATTTCCATGTCTGAGAAGAATGATATCGGTAATTTAATGGGTATTGCATTGAATCTGTTTATTGCCTTTGGTAGGATGGACATCTTAAGAATGTTGATTCTTCCTACCCATGAACATGGGGTATTTTTCCATTTGCTTGTGTCATCTTGGATTTCTTTGAGCAGTGTTTTATAGTTCTCATTGTAAAGTTCTTTCACTTCTTTGGTTAGGAAGATGCCAAGGTGTTTCATTTTCTTTGTGGCTATTGTGAATGGGATTTTGCTTTTTATTTGGTTCTCTGCCAGCTTGTTGTTGGTGTATAAGAATGCAACTGGCTTTTGCACATTTATTTTGTACCCTGAGACTTTGCCAAAGTCCTTTATAAGTGCAAGCAGGTTTTTGAGAGATTGTCATGGATTTTCAAGGTATAGAATCATATCATCAGCAAAGAAGGATAACTTAACTTCTTCTTTTCCTATTTGAATACCCCTGATTTCTTTCTCTTGTTTAATTGCTCTAGCTAGGACTTCCAACACAATGTTGAACAAGAGGAATGAGTCTTGTCTTGTTTCAGTTTTCAGGGGAAATGTTTTCAGTTTCTGTCTGTTTAGCAATATGTTGCTGTAGATTTATATAGATGACGCTTACTATTTTGAGGTATAACTTCCTTTTTTAAATACCTCTGTGCTTCTCTCTATCTTCTGTAGTCAAAGATGAGGTCCTCAATCTTACTCATGAACCTTCAAAGATCCGTGATGTGTTTGCCTGTGCCTGGCTCCTACCTCTCCAGCATCCTGGCCCAATACTCCTGACTAGCATTTTGCATTCTCAAACATCTTATATATTCTGTAACACAACCTGCTATTTTAGTCCTCTCTGTCTTTTTTCAGGCCATCTGCTGGGCCTAAAACACCCTTTCCTCTTTACCTATTAGTATTTTTTCCTTCTTCTAGTTTGCTAGGCATCACATCTTCTTGGAAACCTACCCTCTAGTGTCCCCGCCCCCCAACTGAGGGCCACAGCTGCTATAATCTTTTCTCTGAGCTCAAAGGAGCAGGAATATGTCTTACTCAATTTTTGTGCCCCTATGTGCACCTGCCATATAGTTGATTCTCAGTTGATATTGTTCAGCTAAGCTGAACTAAACTAAGGGGAATTTGAGCGTCTGAGAAGAGGAAAAAAGACAAGAAGTTTTCTGGGACCATGCATGGGTATTTTTCCAATACTGTTGTAAATGTCTTGAAAAATTTCCTTAAGGGAAGCCTTCAAGAGATCTATACAATTCTGTAGCTATTACTAACAGATTCAACAAAGACCCAGCTACGAGTTATTTGCTTTGGAGAGGCTGTAGTCATAATGATGACTTGACAGATCTAGAGGCTTTTAAATCATCAGCAAATGATTCACATACCACAGAAGCAGAAAGTGGGGTTTCTGCTGTTGCTGAACAGAACAAACTGGGTTTGTTAAGGGGGAGAAGTTCGAGTGTCAGCTTCTAAGACTAAGATCTCCAAATCTAGCCATTTTCTTATCATTCACGAAAGCACAATTGACTCCAGTTTTCTCCAAGTTGTCCCACCCTCCACTTCAATTCATCCTCTCCTGTGTTTCTTGATGCCGTGTGTCTGGCATCCCTGCTTCCATCATCCCTCTTCAGGATGCCATCATCTTACATGAATGTGCTATCATATGCCTCCAGCCAGCAGCCCTGTTTCTTTCCTCTCATTCTCATCAGATAGGCTCTCTACCAGCAGACATGTCTTCATAAATCACAGCTCTGATCATGAGTTTGGATGTGAAAACATCTGCAATTTTGTCCAATTATCTATCTGAATGAAATCCAAAAGTCTTAGTTTGACATTCAGTGTCCTCCACTGTCCTCTGCTATTTTATGTCAACAACAAATTGAACCCATAGTGCAAAAACTCATCTAAAATACCCAGTTTCCATGAATACCAGTGATGATTACTGCAACTGAAAGTAGTATCTGCATTCTCTAAATGTTCTCATTTTTTACTTGTATTGTGGTTTTTAAGTGTGTTTATGTCTCCTTTTTTATAAGAGCAACCATGTATAATTTATTGTTATTTAAATATTGTTGTGTATGGAGTAGGTCATTATATTGTTGTGTATAGAGAAAGCTTTCAGGAAATATTAGTTAAATAGAGTAATTTGAGTTAATTTCACAAACATTATGCCAAATAATTTTTTAGGATACTTGTTATTTATTAACATAACTGTACAATTAAAAAAACTAGAAAAACTCTTTGATTCTCTATACTTTTAACTTTATTGAGGGATAATTGATATGCAAAAAAATTGCACATATTTAATATATACAATTTGATGACCTTTACCATATGCATATACTAGTGATACCATCCTTTGCAAGGTATCTAAAATAGTAGAGCCCATAGAAGCAGAGAATGTGGTTGCCAGGGGCAGAATGAAGGGGGAAAATGGGAAATTGTTGCTTAAATGGTTAATTTTAGGTGTCAACTTGACAGGATTACGGAACAGTCAGAGAATTGATAAAACTTTGTTTGTGGTTGTGTGTGTGAGGATATTTTCAGAGAAAATTGGTGAGTTAGTGGACTGAGTGGGGACGATCTGCCTTCAGTGTGGGTAGGCACCATGGAATCAGCTAGATACAGGGATAGAACAGAAAAAGAGAAAAGAATTTTCCTTTTTCTCTCCAGAGCTGGGGTAAAATAATCTCCTCCTCTTGTCTTGGGCATCGGAAATCCAGGCTTTCTGGCCTTGGTACTTTGAGACTCCTGGACTTACAGCACTGCCCCGCCCTCATGACTTCTGGGTTTTCAGGCCTTGAGCCTCAGACTGAAAATTAAACCACAACCTCTGTGGTTCTAAGGCTTTCATATTTGGCTTAAATATGCTCTTAATGTCCTACCAAATCACCAGCTTGCAGACAAATTGTTGTGTTACTTCTCAGCCTCCATAATTATGTGAGCCAATGCCTCTAATCAACATGATGCCTGTAGTTAACAATACTGTATTTTGTACTTTAAAATATGTCAAAAGGATAGATCTCATGTTACAAGTTCTTACAGAGAACATACACACACAAGAGTGTGAGGAAATTTTTGAAGGTGATGGATAAGTTTGGTACCATGATTGGTTTGATGGTATCATGGGTATGTTCATATGTCTCTAATTCATTTCTCAAATTATAGCTGTTGTACATAACAGGTTGCCTGTCCTGATTATTCATTTCTTCCACTCATTTAAAAAATATCAATTTTCTCAAGCAGTGTTTATTTGGTGTTGGTACCATCTAGTGGGAAAGATGAGTAATGTTCAAGAATTAAATTAGCATTGGAGAGTTAGTACTGAGACAGGTCTTGAGCACTATCTGGTCCAACATTTTCCATCATACAAATGAATACACCAAGATGTAGAAATTTCAAGAAGTTTCTCAAGGTCTGCATAAGACTGAGAACCTAGTATGAGAAATAAATTGGTGGGTGGAATGCAAAGAATTGCATTTACCACCATGTGGACATAAGATTGTAATAAGTCAAATGTGGTAATAAGATATTTGAATTATTCAATATGATTAAAAACAACTTCATAAAAACAGACAAAAATTGGTATAAGAATTCAGAAAAATATGAAAAACTTGCTGAGGATGCAGTGAATAAAAACATAAAGTTTTTGGAAGAGGTGTAATTTGTGTAGAATCTGGAGAGCTGTGCAGGATTTGAAGAGCTAGAGAAGCAAGGAAGGAATATTTAATGTAACAGAAAGGAAAGAAGATATTTAAGGGACAGTGAGCATAAAAATAAGATAGAGTGTACTGACTAACTTAAATGAAATGGACACTGGTAGTAATAAAATATAAAGGAGTGCTTTAGAGCAATTTGGTGTGAGAATATCAAGAATAAACTATAAGATTATTTAAATTGTTTATCTATTATATATATTTTTTGAGTCGAAGTCTCACTCTGTCACCCAGGCTAGATTGCAGTGACACGATCACGGCCACGTCCACTTGTTGGGCTCAGGCAATCCTTCTGCCTCCGCCTTCCAAGTAGCTGGAACTACATCTATGCGGCAACACTTCTGGCTAATTTTTTTGATTTATTATAGAGACAAAGTCTTGCCAAGTTGCCCAGGTTGATCTCCATCCCCTGAGCTCAGGCAATCCTCTTGCCTCCCAAGGTGCTGGGATTACAGATTTAAGCCACTGTGCCTGACAAAAATAAACCATAAACTTTAATCATTAAATTAAATTAAATTGCATCTGTATTGTGAATGGACTCTGAGGCAAAACTTGGAATGAGTAGCTCAAGTTATTTAAATAGCAGTAGTTAGATTGAATAATTATCAATACATTTGTTTATATATATATATATATATTTACACACAAAAAAAATAAATTGAGAAAAAATATACTAATGTTATATGAAAGATCTCTTGTAGCTTGCAATAAGATTTCCACTAAAGGATCAAACATTGATTCAAAAGGTGTTATATTTCAAATAATCTAAAAGAAAGTGAAAATGATGTGCTTTGGAAAATTGTGTTAAATGATTCATAATATATCTCTAATGACAAGGACACTGAGATCAAAGACATAGATGAAGAGTTAGAATAAAATTATGGCATGAAATAGAATTGAAAAAATAATATGACTAAATTATACAACATTATTGATGATTACATGTGATTTAAATAAGTGTAACAAAATGAATAAACTAAATAGAAGCATAAAAAGAAAGGAGATGATAAGTACTGTGTTAGGGTCACACTCTCCCAGCACGGCCTCCAGAATGTTGGGTCAGGCCAGCTTGGGTGTGGGTGTCTGGTATGTGAGCTGATGCCACATGAAAGATGTAAAGAATTGCACAGAAGCTAGATTAGAAAATACAGTTTATTTAAAAAGTAAATTTTAAAAAGAGAGAAAGAGGAAATTCACTTCCCCAAGGTAGGGGAGGGGGCCAAAGCTTAAGAAAACATGAGCTGGCCATAGCTCAAAGAGCATGTGGCCATGCCATAGCTCAGCAAAACAATGATGACGATGGGTTGGCAATGGCTACAATGACCTGGCAATGGTGGTGACTCTTCAAGGTTGAATGCTTTCAGTCATTTCCCTTTGATGGGAGAAGGTCCTTAAGGTGATTGAGTGGTGGTCTGCTCCACATCATCATGAAGGGGCAGGTAAGCGCAGGTACTAATGGCAGGTGGTGGACAGCAGGCAGATGGGTGGGTAGTCACATGATTGCTGCCATGAAAGGGTCTGGTCAGTGTCACATAGGTCACAAAGGGATGATTAGGTTAACTTTGGGGTTTGGGTGTGGAGGGGTTATTCCTCCAAGAGACCTGTAAGACGTTTGCAATCAACAAATTCCTTGACCAAAATGTGGTCTATTATCATTTCTATGGCTCTGTCCTTGTCTTGCATCTGATGGAGATTTGCCAAGGGAGTGGGGTAGGCTGCTACTTGACCTGCAGTAGAATGTCTGAATGCTTCCTAAAACTTGCCTATTGGAAATTTATCTATGTCTAACCTGTGCTAGATTCAGGGGTAAAGTCTAAGCAAAAGTGGTTATGCTGAGGCAAAAAGACTAAACTACAAGTAAACTAAGTTTATTCTAGGTTTCTATAGGTACCTCCTTTCATGCTGTTTGTTTTCTTTTTGTGTAATTGGGATTGTGTTTTACTTTGCCTTAGTAATTTTTTATATGTTCAGCATTCCTCACATTTCTACAACATATTTCCTCTCTACAGTCAGAATAATTCACTGTTTTAAAACAGAATATAGAAAGAAGCTCTTTGCATTTAATTTTTTTAGGTTTATATATTGATGTGGCTTAACATTTAAGAATATATGTGAAAAAGTCTCCCTTATCTCCCATGTCTCGAGATGGATCATGATTTTTGGGAAACACTGTATAAAGTGAGAGAAATAAATCCAATTTTATTATTTTCTAGTACATTTCGTGGTTTCAGTACATTTATCATATAATCAACCTGTCTCATTGATTTGAGATGCCATCATCATCAACAAAGTTCCAAAACATATTTGCTTATGTTAAATCTTTTTATTCTGATCATTGACGTATTTCTCTAACCATGTATTAGTAACACACTATCTAGATTCTATAATTTTATGATGTTTGAAAAGACAAAAGGCCAGCTATCGTCATAATTCTTCTTTTGTGGAATTTTTCTGTTGTTCATTCTTTTTACTTTTTCAAATAATTTTAGCATGATCTTATCTAAATTAAAAAAACAAATCTGGTTGCTACTTCCAGTGTGATTGCATTGTAATTATTAAATTGTTTAGAGAAAATTGTCGTATTTATAAAGCTCAATCTTCCTATTCAAGAACATGGTCAAGTTTGTTGCATCACTAAGCACTGTTGTAAAGCATCTTTCACGTTGTATTTAACATGCTTTGTTAAATTTTAAGATATCATTAAAATTTAAATGTCTTATTTTATTAGTAATTCATGATTTTTGAATTATATTTAGAAATTCTTGAAATTAGGTTTTTTTGAAATTAGCTTGTTATGTGGTCCTGTCTTCCTGTCCTTTCTGCCTTCCTATTTTTTCTTTTTCTTTTTTTCCTTCTTTCTTTCTTTCCTTTTATCTTTGTGAGTATTGTTACAGTATTTGGAAAGGAGATTCATTTCAGAATTCAGTGTCTGTGAAATATTAATTAGATATACTTTATTAATTATGTCATTTAGAACTCTAAAGTTTAATTTTTTCCCATGATTTGATATGGAGTGAGAAAGGTGAATTAATGTCTCTACTAATTCTGTTGATTGTTTTTTACTTCTCCTTGAATCAACGGTAGTTTTTGCTTTATGAAAGTTCACTCTATCTCATTTGAAGTTTATATAGTTATAACTATTATATTTGCTGTATTTATTACATTATTGTCTTATTAAATGTTCTTATATGACTTGTTAACTTTTTTGGTCTGAATTAAACCTGTCTAAGATTGCAATCTTGCAATCTTCATAAAGGGAGGCCCAAACTATATCTGTACGATGACCCCACATCTTTAAAAAAAATTTATTTAAATAAAAATAAAAAAGATTACAACTCATGCTTTACTTTTGTTTGCATTTGCCCAGTATGTCGTTACTCATACTTTTCTTTTTCTTTTTAAATAGTCTGAATCTCTTTTCCTTAACTCTGTTACATAAACAGAGAAAAATTGAACTTTGTGTTTTTTTTTAAATCCAAACTCTATGTTGTTTTAATAGATGAGTTTAAGTCTATTTACATTTATTTTTGTAAATGTTATCAAATACAACATTCTGGTTTCTATCATCTGATTTTATGCTAAGCTTTGTGGGTTTATAGCTCTATAAAAGTAAATTGTATATTTTATTTGAGGGCACATTCTCTTAACAATTATGAAGATTTGTGGCTAGGCTTGGTGGCTTAGCCTGTAATCCCAGCACTTTGAGAAGCCGAGGCAAGTGGATTGCCTGAGTCCATGGGTTCTAGACCAGCTTGTACAACTTGGCCAGACCTCTCTCTACAATTAAAAACAAAACAAAACAAAATAGCTGGCAGTGGTAGTGCACACCTGTGTTTCTGGCTACTTGGAAGACTGAGGCGGAAGGATTGCACAGCCCAGCAAGTCGATGCTGGGGTGGCCTTGACTGCGCCCTTACACTCCAGCCTGGGTGACAGAGTGAGATTCCAATTCAAAAAACAAAACTAAACTAAAACCAACTATGAAGATTGTGGTTTCCTTCTGGAGATTATGTTTTACTAATTTTGTATAGCATTCTTAATTTTCTATTTGTTTACATTGAATTTATTACCAGTCACAGATAGATAATTACTCCTACTAAGGATAATAATGAAATTTGTCTACATACTTTTTACTCTGCCTTTCTTTTCCCTCCTCTCCTACTTGATTTTAGTTTATCATATTATCATTCTTGGTATTTGTTTTATTAACTAAATGTAATTATTATGTTTTATTTGATTTGCCAGGTTTAAATGAAATATTTTTGTCCCCAGATACTAAAGATAAAGAAATCAGCGTTATGCAATCTCCTATCTTCTTTTCCTCTCAATTTTTGTTATTTATATTTGTTTCTATATTTCCAGGGCATGATTTTAGCACTTGTGTTCTTCTTTGCTACCTAAATCCTCATAGTTTTACAAAATAAAAAGATTCGATGCTCACTGCCAGTCCTTCTCTAATAGATTCTTTTCAGACTAATATGCTTTGAATTCCTTAATGCCTTTGTGTTTTTGTAGCCATTTGACTAGGTGTAAAACTTAGGTGATACTTTTTTCCTGGAAGATTTTGTTAAGCGTTCCTTTACAAACTGGATGTTGCTATGAAAATGTGTAAGTTCAGTTCAGGTTGATTCTAAATGTAGTTTTTGTTTGTTTGTTTTGTTTTGTTTTGTTTTTGCCTAGCTAACCACATGATTCTTTCTTTATCTTTTAATTTTAGTAACATGACTAGGATATATCATTGTAATACTATTCTGTTTCAACTTCCAAGGAACATAGTTTACCTTTCATGTCTTATTTTACTTAAGAAAAATTTTCTTGAATTATATATTTAACTTTTTTATCTCATGACTTTAATTTTCTAGAAAATGAATGTATTAGATCTCCTATGTCTATCTTCCACATCTTTCATTTCCCTGCTGTCAACCTAAAAAAAAAGACATCAGAGAAGACTATTTCATAATATAATACATTTATTTGAGAGTGAGACAAGAGGATTGTAATCTGGGATGCTCTATGGCAAGCCATAAATGCACCCAGTGAAGGAGATTAAAGACAAGCTTTTACTGACAAAAGGGAGAAGTTCACCTGAACTACCTAGAAACAGAGTTCATTGTTTCCAGAGACTCATAGCTGGAGCTGTCATCAGTTCACAGCGGAGATACTGTTACTGAGCAAGTGTTCTTCCAGGAGAAACTAAACTGAATTGCTGCAGTCCTAAACAATGTCTAGTAATAAACCTTGTCATAAAAATACATGTACATGTGGGAAACAGGCAAGTCGTACACAGCATGAGATGCATGAAGGACATATGATAATTTCTTAAAGGTTATTTATAAAAGTCCTTAAGATAGCTTTTTATCTCAGACATGCAAGCCTGGTTCCTCCTCTTCATGTTCTCCCAGGCTCAGTTTGTCTGGGCCTGACTAGTGACTTCATCCTGGTATCTGCAACTTTCACATTCTCCCATTTTGATCAAGGTCTTTCTCCAAAAGCATTGCCAATTCTCTATTTCAATTTGTTTATGCTTGCTTTTATTATGTGTATGCTCAATATTTCTTAGTGTGTTTCTACCAGTGTCTGTTCTTCCTTATGCCCATTGCAATTTCAACTTCATTTCAGAAGTATTTTTGCACAATTTTTCACTTCTACTTTAAGCTTTGCAGTTTCATTCTTTATTTCCTTCTCCACATCAATATACTCACCCTAAATTCTTGAGTCTCTGAAAAATCTTAAGTCGCTAAAAGGTCTTCTTATTTTATACAGAAAAAGCTTCCTTTAAAAAAAATGAATAAATGTTTAGTTATCATGTTTATCTGTTTTGTAGGAAAATTTGTCTTGTGATTTTTTTTATCAGCCATTAAATTTTTCAGCTTTTTTTCCTTGAAGAATGTTTTTGTAGATTTATACTATTATCATTATTTAAATATTCTGTTTTTATAAAATTGTCTACTTGCTAAAACTTATATGTGATCCTAAATCTCAGGGTACTTTTATGGGCATTCAAGAACATGTCCAGAGCAGTAAAAAATTTATTACTGTGCCTGTCTCCAGCAGAGGTGAACAAACCTTCTCGTTTCAGTGTTCATATTGTAAACCAGGTCTTTTCTGTGGACTAATTGGTGTCCCATTTTCCACATTTTTTGTGCTTTTCTTGGTAATGTTATTGTATAAAATGGTTCTTGGGTGTAGCTCTGAAGTATTGTGTAGTGCCCCAAAGTACAAGAAAACTGTAATGTGCTTTTACAGAGAAAATACATGTTAGACAACCCACAGTACACCATGAATTTAATGTTAATTAATTAACCATTCATTCATCCAGAAAAAGGGAGAGGAAATTTGCCAATATGTACATGAGACTGTCCAAAAAACACTAGCATAACAAGGATAGTGTGTGATGAAGCTTTGGAAAATATGGAAAAGTGACCAAACTTGTGCATGCATGGGACGATACTGGTAAAAAGAAAACCACCACCAACAACAACATAGTAAACAGCACAGTTGTGAGGCTGAAAGCCAAAGAAATATACAATCATGTTATTCAAGGTCAAGAAAATGTAAACCCTCCTCAGCTAGTCCTGGCTGGTTCACATGTTCCAGAAGGCAATGCAGGGAAAAAAAGTGTTAAACTTGCAGGCAAGGCAGGTTCTGCAGATAGAGGACCTAGAGAATAATTTTTAAAATACTTGCTAAGTGTTCTATAGAAAAAGAGTTATGTGGAAGAGCAAGTTTTTAGTACTGATGAAACTGGCTTGTTTTAAAAGGACATTGGCAAAAGAACTTAGATTGTGCAAGTGGCATTTCAGCTGAAATGTTGTTAACAATGGTTTGCAGTAACCTAGCCTTGTATTTCCTCTAGGAACAATAGCTCAGTGTTTTTTAATTCAGTGTTCATGGTGACTCTATAGACTATAACTAACATAGATAGCAGTAATTTTAAATTTTATTTTATTTTATTTTATTTTATTGTAGAAACGGTGTCTTGCTATGTTGCCAAGGCTGGTTTCAAACTCTTGATCTAAAGTAATCTTACCACCTTGGCCTCCCAAATTGCTGGTATTCCAGGCATGAGCCACTAAACCCAGCCAAATAGCAGGAATTGATTATGCTATTCTGGTTCCTTTTGAATACTTTTAATAAAGCAGCTTAATTTTTTTTCTGGACAAGCATATTTAAAGGAATGTATATAAGGGAAAACCAAAGCCAACAGAAAATCTTATGATCTAAAGTTTTTAGTGTGTTTGAGCCTTGCTTTCTCACAGCCAGTGAAAGTATGCAACTTTGAGTTTTTAAATAATCCAAATCTCTCCTTCTGCAAAGAAAATCCTCTTCATGCAAATGGCACTTGTCTGTGTGACTCCATATTTAGTTTATCTCTTCTATTTCTCTAATCCAAGCCAGGTTCATAAATAATCTTGCAGGAAACATTACAAATTGAATTCAATAATTGCTAGCGATTAATGCTTAGAGAGAGAAGGGGGAACCCAAATAAAGCCCAGTGGTTTCAACAAGTTGAAGTGAAAGAGTACAAACTTATGAAACGCTAAGTGGACCAGTATTAGCAAGGTAAGGTACCAGAGAAGAGAGACATCACAGAGAGAGAAAAAGCGAGAGAGCAAGCTCCAGATATCTACAGGGTGTTCTTCTCAAGTCTGATGTGCTGAGTATTGATCAGCACATCTCTAAGAAAACTAATCAGGCCAGAAGAAAAACCACTAGAAAAAAATAAGGAAACAATTATTCTCAGAGCTCACTCTGGGCCAGGAATAGTTCATGCTCCTATAAGCAACAGTGAAACACTTAACATATGACCTACTGAATAGAGTCCTTAGAAACTAGGAGTAAATAATGGGAGCAGTAGTTGGAATCAATAGTGGTAATAAGAATAACTCTAGGCTAAAGTCTATTGTATCAGTAACAAAGATTTCTAACCAGTCCCAAAAGCCTGTTCATAAGGAGAAATCATTATGTCTTTCATCATTTGAAAGAGTTTCTTATAATTCAAGTTCAATGGGCGTTTTTATCATGAGTGGATTAACTCTATTTTTTTCTTTTCTTTCAATTTTTATTGTGAAATTTTTAAATATACAAAATTTGGAAAAAATAATATAATGAATATCCATATCTCCTTCTCCTATATTTTCTAACTTTCCAATTGCTGATACTTCGACATTTTCTATATATTTGTAATCTATATTGCTTCTCTTGCTAGTTATCTAATACCAGATATCAAAGTAGATGTAGTATCATATATCAATGTATCTATATATATATCAGTGTATATATATATATAATATAGAGAGATATTGAATCACTTTAAAGTGTGTTTAAGACATTATGAGTGAATCTTAATAAAATATATGCACATACACATACCCAGCCGCACACATACACACCTTCCTATTTATTCCTGAATAATTTAAACAAATATTAAATATGATATTATTATTACACTCATGAAGTTTAACATTGATTCAATAATACTATCTAAGAATGGTTCTTGGAGTTTTTGTTTTGTTTTCCTATTCACGATTTGATCAAAGGTTAAATCCTGCAGTTTCTTACCTGTTTGATCTCATTGCATCTCAAATAATTCTTTCACTTTTGATTTCTGTGGCAATGGTATTCTTTGAAGACTCTAGGCTAGCTGTTTTGTAGAACGTCCTGGAATCTGAATTCCTCATATACAGATTCGGATAAAACTTTTTTAGAAAGAATTTTACATAGGCAATGTTGTATTCTTCTCAGTGCATCACATTGGGAGGCACATGATGTCAGTGTGCCCCATTATCGACATGATGTTTAGAGAATTTAAGTGGTTTCCACAAGATTTCTTGATTGTAAATGTACTTTTCCCTCTGTAATTAATAAGTACTCTGCAGCATTAATCTTGGAGACTATGTGAAGATTCTATCTCCTAAGATATTTTCAGCCACTTTTTAGCATCCATTAACTGTTTGAATAAATTATTAAGTCGGTTACAAAATGGTGATTTTCTAATTCTGTCATTCTTTTTAATATTTATCAGTTGGCATTCTTCTCCATATCCACACTCCACCTTCCTCTACCCTATGCTGTTCCCTGTAAGACTGATCTGTAAGGACTACATCATGGGACTCTGCTGCCCTCTGGCTTCCTGTTGGGCCTGGCTCATCGCAAGCAAAGGCTAGAGACGGGAGAGGAAGGAGAGTGAGGTTGAGTGTATCTACTTCCTGCAGGGTCAGTGTGAATTGGTCCAACTCACTGATTCCAGCCCCTATCAGGCCACTCCTTCCACATAGTCCTCTATGTCCCTTAAGTTCTCATGACAGCAATCCCCTCTTTTCCTTTCACTTGTAAAGGAGATTTTTTTGCCGCCCAGCATCCTGTATTATCCTGGGATCTTGAACCTTCGCATGTGGCTTTCCTGCACACTTCACACACCTTTGTAAACAGACCCATTATTAAACTTTCCTCAAATGACGATAATTTGTTCCATCTTTTTTCTGCCGTGACCCTGTAACTCATACACCTTGTTCACTTCCTTTTCTCTCTCCTTTAAGGAATCAGAGCTGCACCCAATGGCTCTCCTAGCCTTTTCTGGAGCCCTCCCCATTTTTCCTCATGGTGTTTCCACAATAAATCTCTTGCACATCTAATCTGTTTTGGCATTTCCTTCTTGGGAGACCTAGACAAACACTGCAACTTATTACCCTCAAGCATTCCCATGGCGGGGGCCTTAGTTAAGTAAGGCTTACAGAGGAACTGAAAGAGTTGAATTATTTGACACTAATTTGGTATCTACCTATCAAGAAAGACTGTTGAGCTAATATTTCAGCATAGGTGCCTGAAATGAGTATGTGTAAAGGGGATGGGGGAGCTAGACCCAGGGTCAATAGCAACGGGACAGACATGTACTAGCAGCATGTTAAAACTGGAATAGTGTTAACTTGAAGAAGTTCTAGCTTTTATCCTTTATCATTATGTCTTCAGTTAATGTTGTCCTGTTTTGTTTTCCTGGCTGTTTCCAAGGAAAATATATCCAAGGTGGTAGTTTAGATAATTGTACTAGGGACTATGAGTAGGTCTAGAGATGGCATGTATGTACTCTGTCAGCAGAAAACAACGCAAAAGCCTTCTAAATAAATTTGGAATTCTGGATCTGTCTCTAATATGACCTAGGATGCATTGTTTAGCTTGATTGAAATTGCTGCTTCTTTTATAAACAGAGAGGTAATAAATTCACTTTTAAACGTTATTTTGATTGGTAAAAACACATATAAAGGTTTAGCATTGTGACTCAAATACACTGCTGTTTGGTTTATTATTTGTATCTAAATGTGTGAATTAGAAAAGAAATCTCAATCCATTGATAAGATCCTTAAAGCTCTAGTCTCCAAGGAGGGTGTCTCCACGCACCAATTAAACATCAGCTTTGTTGTCCCACAGCCAAGTAACCAGGACGCATTCCCAAAAGACCAGGTGCCCCATGGTTTCTTGAGCAGTTGTCTGCTGAGAGTGCTGCTGCTGTTGTAATTAATAATGGCAAAGTTTTAATAAACCCCTCAAGGAGATTTTATTTCTGACACTTACTTTTTAAAACCTGAAATAGTTTCTCTTCCTTTGAGATCAATTAAAAAGTTTTTTTTTTCTTTTTTATCTTTGCTAAGATGCCTGAGGCAACTTCCCAGCTGTGTCTTTTTAATGAGCTCTCGAAATGGCTCCTGAGCCGTAGGTTCCTAAGTGCACTAACTTCAGTTGCAGGAGCTCTTAGGGAGCAAGGGCACGGAAACTTCTGAGAAACTCTGAAGATGATTTCCCTGGACAGGCTCAGAAGTACACATTCCTTTCAACTTAGAATCTTTCTAGATTTAGTAACAGCTGCTGGGTGTGGATGAGGGAGGAAGGGAGATACTCCAGAAGGCCACTCCTAGGTCACTTCTAGGTGAGGATCTCCCTTTTAGCTTTATATCTGAGTGTAGAATTTGGGTCCCCCAGCTTTGCCCCATTGACTAGCAACTGGAAAGAGGCAGTGTACTGATCAGTTTCTCAATGAAGAGCATATATACACGAGCTTATCAACCTCATCCCCAGTCTCAGGTGTCCTCTGGCCCTTAATTAACTTGATAGATGTGCAGGTGATCCCTCACTCCCAGGAAATCAGCACACAGTGAATGTGTGTATAAGGTTACCCACATAAAACCAGTTTGGACATTTAATTGAACCAATTATTGAACTTGTGATGAGACCATTTAATTTAAGCCGCTTTGTAGAAGTAAGCTTGGATCCATGAAGCTGGGATTCAAACTTACTTCTACAAAGCAGTGACTAATTATTTTAAGCAATTTGACCTTGTATTCACGTTGGTTTTTATCCTCACCATTTATCAGCCATCTCAACAGTGTTGGGATTAAGATAAATAGAAGAAGCAGCCAAGATGTGTTGGATTTATTATAGGCAGTTCAGGCAGTAGAAACATTGTCATGCTATCTCTAATGAAATTTCATAGAGGTATCAGATCATGGTTTAAAGGTTAATAATATACCTACTTATCAAATACTTTTTTAAAAAAGTAATCCAGCTTGCTACTAATAGTCAAAATAATTTTCTGAGTATCTTACATCAATTTTCTTGTGCTAAAGTTTAGACAAATTTATTTTCGAGAAAGGGAAAGGGAATTCTTAGAGTGAAGAATTAGTTAACAAAAATATCTAATTTTAAGCAATCATCAGCAATGTCTTAAAGCAAAGAATATTTATCCTACATGTTTACTTCTCCCTTCCCAGATACCATTGAAATGCAAAAGTGCAGAAGATATAACCCACAGGAACCAGTAGAATGAAGAGGAGACAGAAGCAGACAAGAGAAACTGCAGTATTAAAAAAAAATTGGTAAGTCCCAGGATAAGCAGTAACTAACTTATCAAAAAAGCTACCAAGCTACCAGCTAACGAGCATGCAGAAGAAAAACCAATGAGAAGCAAGACACATTACTTCCAAAAAACTCTGAGAGGCTTCGGATTTGAGGAAGCTAGCAACAGTGGAGGGTGAAGGTACAAATGGTAAAAATAGGGGTGTAAGGTCTATTGTTAGAGCAATTGGATCTTCTGATCTCAATACCACCCCCACCTGGTAAGCAAAAGCTTACCATAGGCAGGTGCCTGAGGCTTATTCTATGAAGAAATTGTGGATAAGAAGCCCTAAATTCTGAAATCCCAAACAAAGCAGAAGTCACTGAGTTTTGGGTATGAGCTCGAAGGAATCAAGGGGAAGTCTGAGCACTGAAGGAAGAGGGTGCCATTCCCATTATGCTCCCTGTCCTCAGTCTCTAACACTCAGGTGCATTCTACCCCTACTGCTCACCCTCAGGCAAGAGGTTGAATAACTCATTGGATACATCAAACTTCCCCAGAGATTTTCATATTTGAGGGAATCTCAACAAAATGACTAGCTAGACTATGCTGTCACCTAGACCATGCTGTCACCCTATGTAATACTCCATGTATGGAGTTTCCAATGAGAGGCAAATACAAAAAGAAAAAAAATCAGTGAAAATGGAGATAATGTAGAAAAAATAATAAAATGTTAAATGACAATAATTAGATTTTTCTATCTTGTCCTGCCTTCTTTTCCAGGAAGTGATCAACAGTTGGCCAGTTGCTTGGGTGTGGGCATAGGTGGTGGTGCAAGAACCTCTGATGTGCACTGGAGGTGAGTATGGATGTACAGTGGTTGGGAGATTGTATACATTGAGCAAATAATGACTGATTGAGCAAATAAATACATTGAGAACTGTCTCACAGCTGAAAAAGGTACTCACAGTTACGAAATGGTGGTAGACTAGAAAGCATCCAGAGGTAGAGCATTGGAATTAGGCTAATCAGTATGAAATCATTTGGGCTTTAGTCAACTGTATTGAAGTGTAATTGACACATAATGAAATACACTTATTAAGAGTACAGTCCAATTACTTATTACAAATCACCATAATCAAGATATAAACCAATTCCATCACCCCCCAAAATCTCCTAGCATACCAGGAGATAACATGTACTCATTATAGAGGATTCAAGTCCTTCACTTCTGCCTTATACAACTGCTGATCCCCCACTATAGATTTCCATCACTGTAGATTAGCTTTACATGTCCCACAATTTCACAGGAATGCAGTCATACAGAATACTCTTGTCTATCTAGCTTCTTTTGCTTTACATGTTTTTGTGATTCATTCATGCTAATGCATGCATCAGTAGTTCACTATTATCATTATTGAGTAACATTTCATTGTATGGATACATCATCGTTTTTAAAATCTATTCACCTGTTAGTCAACATTTTGATTGGTTTAAGGTTTTGGGGGTTTTTTGTTTTTAAGAAAGAAGTTATGAACATTTATACACATGTTTTTGTGTGGGCATATGCCTTCATTCTTTTTGGTAACATCCAGAAGTTACCATTTTATCACTTATATGATCCAGTAGAACCTCTGCTCTATACAATTTTATATGACACTGGAAAATTGCTGTTCTATTTTATATTCCCAACAACAATATACAAGAGTTCCAACTGATGAACGTCTTCACCACAGTTGTGTTGTTTATTTTTAACCATTTTAGTGGAGATGCTGTGGTATCCCTTGTTATTTTAATTTGCATTTCCCTGATAACTAATGATGTTGAACATGTTTTAATGTGCTTATTGACCTTTTATATATCTTCTTTAGTGAAGTATCTGTTCAAACCCCTTGCCCACTTTTAATTTGGTCATTCATATTCTTGTTATTCAGTCATAAGAGTTCTTCATCTATTCTGAATGGAAGCCCTTGGCCAGAAATATGTATTGTGAATATTTTGTCCAATTCTATGACTTGTGTTTTATTTTCTTTTTAAAATTTTGGGTTTTTAAAAATTGACACATGTTAATTGTACATATTTATGGGGTACTTAGTGATATGTTCTCACTCTTGCAAAAACTAAAAAAGTTGATCTCATAGAAGTAAAGAGTAAAACAGAGGTTACCAGAGACTGAGCCGGGTAGGGAGAAGTGGGGATTTGTTAAAGGCTATAAAACTACAGCGAGATAGGAGGAGTAAGTTCTAGTGCCTTTTCATTTTCTTAATGGTGTCTTTCAAACAGCAAAAATTTTACATTTTAATGAAGTACAACTTATAATTTTTTATGAAATCATGTTTTATAAATATATACATTAGAAGTAGGTATATATGTATGCTTATATATAAGTGCGTGTATATATAAGTGTGTAAATACATTCATTTTTCTGTTTGCTGTACAAGATCCTAGAAGCACTGATATCCTAATGGCAATGAGCACATGAGAACCAGATGTTTGTTTTTAAATACCATCCTATGCCGTAAGGAGCAGGACTCCCTGAAGACATGGCTAACTCCAGGGTGAGATCAAGAATGTACAAGAAAACACTATAACTTCTTTTATACCAGATAATATGAAAGTACTTGAATGATGATGGATTCAGAAGAGGTTATAGGAGAACTATTTTGAAGAGGCTCTCACGATTAGATAAAAATAATGAAAGCAGCACATTACAACCTGCTGAATAACGTATGAATCCATGAGCCCATACTAATACAAATAAATAAATTACTAATAAAATAAATGGGAAAGATGAATGACTCTTTTTTGACAGAAGAATGATAACTCATAAATGTAGAAGAAATGATATAAATTTAAATTTGTCATTTGAGGATCATTATTGTGATTTATCTAGATAGGATTCATTGATAAGGCTAAACCTGATGGATAAAGTTCTGATGAGACTCAAAATTTTTACATGATATTAGAGTATGTTCTATGAAATTATATATGTATAAATTATATACCTACATATAAAATGTACATCTATATATAAATTTTAAAGGGAAAATCATGACTTCATGATGGAGAAACCTGACACCAACATGATTAGGTAATAAAAGTGAAAACATATCTATGGGAGAGGTCAATCTCTGGTGCCGTCCTGAGAGGAGCATAGCATTGACTGCTTCCGTGATATTCCTGCCAGAAAACCATGATCTGTGTCTGATCATTAGGAAATATTGAACAGAACTAAGTAGAGAGATACCCTATAGGATATAAGTCCAATACTCTTTGAAATTACTGAGGATTTGAAAGGCACTGGAAGACTGAAGCTACTATTTCAGATTGTAGAGAACAAAGACTACAATCTGAAATAGTAGCTTCAGTCTTCCAGTGGATAGAATCTTGATGCAGAAAGAAAAAAAGACATTGTTGGGAAGTTGGAGAAATTTCAGAGGAGTTTACGGATGAGACAATGGTTTGTCAATGTTTGTTTCCTAACAGAGTTATATGATGATTACTAGAGAGTGTGCCTTTGAGTCTGAGAGTCCACACTAGTTTAGTGGTTGTTGGGCAACATGTCTGTAAAGTTTGCTTTCAAATTGTACAGAAAAAGACAAATGAGAATTAGGTAGGGGGGAAGAGGGAAGGGAAGGAAAGGGAAAAAAGAAATGGAGTGTATGTCAACTGGAAATCTGATTAAGGAGATAACAGTAGCTTTGGTGTGTATTTGCAAATTGTTAGTAAAATTATTTTAAAATACATTATTTTTGTACAAATCAAATAATATTATGACAAAGAGAAGACATTTTATCCTTAGAGCAAAATCATCCTTTGCAACTATTTAAACATATTACATTTTTAGATACCTTCTTATAATAACTCAAGAGAGTTTGGAACTTTTCAAAATTATTTTAGTGCATAAGCAAAGAAAGAAAAGGTTTGAATGCCAGTGACTTATGCTTGAATTTTCTACCAAAGCATGAACTAATTTTTCTAATTCTAAAATTTTATATAGTTATCCTATTTTTATTATAAAACAAAGGAATGAATAATTTAATCTAATTGGGTGAGTTTGTAAAGTTTAAAAGCAACAAAAAGACTAAAAGAATTGCACAGTTTAAGTATATAAAACCCAAACATTAAATAGAAAAATAGCCGTGCAAACAAAAACACCAGGATCCATAACCCTAATGAATAAAGAATGCATGTAAATTACTAACAAATACATCGTTGTATAAAAGTTTCCTCGATACTAATTACTTTCTTACCTCATTCATTTAATCATTAATCCAACAAGCATATATTGAGTACTTTCTCTCGACCATGTTCCGGATCAGGCACTTTGGATACAGTCATAAGCGACATGAGCAAAGGATATAAACCAACAATTCATAGAGTAGGAAATACAAGTGGCCAATAATAAAATGAAATCAGATATATACAAAATTTAAAGATATGACTTTAAACTATCAAATTACTGAAGAAAGTTTGGGAATTATATACGTGCATGCAGAGAGAAACATGCAAGCAGGGAGATGTTAAGACAGCTACTTCCCTATTTATAACAAAAAATTAATTAACTCAATATTTTTAAAAAGGAACTTCAAAATATTAGTTACTTATTTATTTTCTTAGTTAATGCTGGCGATAACTCTGCAATATTGGTTTATACCCAATTGATAGATAGAGAAACAATTCAGAGATGTTAGACATTTTGCCCAAAGTCACACAGCTAATAAGCATCAGAACACGATTCACTGATCTGTCTGATCATTCATATCTGCTGACTCAAGTCATAAAAGTGTTTCTAATCTTTCTCCTAATGAGAACATTTTTAGGAATTAAATAATTAATCCCAAATACAGAAAAAGCTTAATGCACAAAAGTATCCTCTACATTACTTACAGTATACGAAAAGAAAGCATAAGTATCTAAAAATTGACTAGGTAAATTACTATAGCTATCCATACTGGATTAGAATATAACAGCTTAAATTATATTTGATGATATTTGTAATTATAAATATAATTAATAGATATACAAAATTATATGTATTGATGGATTATCATGGTAAATAGTTAAAAAGCATAGAAAATATTGTAAACAGCAAGAGCTCTACTCAGCTAAAAATACATGAAAATTGAAAAAAAACCCTACAGAATATTCAACAAATTTGAATAGTGGCCTCATGGGTGAATTTTATTTTCTTCTCCCATGTGCACATATGTTATTTTATAATCAACGAAGGACAAAAGCAACTTAAAAACTGTTCCATAAAAACACTACAGAAAATGAAGCTCAGTCAGACAGCATGACCATCTTGTCCTGACGCTCGTATACTACTGAGCCTTCTGGGTTTACCAAAAGCAATGTACTAGACATAGAACAGGGCAATGATTAAGAGCACAGGATTTATAGTCATAGACAGATTGGGGTTCAGAGTTATTTAGCCTCTTGGAGTCTTAGTTTTCTCACTCAGAGGTCATTTTATTTTGGGTATATGTTTAATAATTGCTACATGATAGCGCATTATATGCAAAGTTCCAGCACAATTCCTGCCATATGTCAAGAATTGAACCAGTGTTTGAAATATTGTCACCAACTAAGCACTTAAAAGGTAGGAGTTGTTTCCAAAAACAAATGTGAACTTAATTTAAGATTTTTAGATGTACTTAATAACTAGACATATGATCATATGGAGACTACAACTAAGCAGAATATACAAATTTAAGCTAGACTATTTTTATTTATTTCAGAAGAGTTTATCAAAGGGGCACTGACTGATGAGTAATTCACTTCCAGCTTATCTGTAGTTGTTCAAATAAAGAGAATTGAGCAGGGTATATACCAAACTTAAACCTCTAGCTCAGGAGTTCCTCTGAGTGATGAAAATGAGACGTCTCATGGTTTTGAGTCTTTGGGGACATATGAGATTCTTTATGGGGAACATTTCCATATTAGTAATCATTAAATCATGTGAATTTCACCTAGATCTCAATCTAGAAAACTGAAGAAAAAACTTGCTTTGAACTTTGGCTTTCAGGCACTGCTGAGTATCCTCTTGACTCGTTTCCATTCTAGTTATTAAACACGAAACCCTTCTTATCCTCCTGATCAATGATAAATCAATAGTCCTTGATATTTTTAATTTTTATATAGTTATAAAAGTTGTTATTGAAAACAACAAATTTATATTGCTACTTTCTGTGACAACAATGTGTCTAGGATTTGAAGACATGTGCCAACTTAAAAACAAAGACTTAAAACTTATGTCTGCTATCCCACACTAAAGATGAGTCATAGCATGAAGCCTCCTGGATATGAGTGTTTGGCTCTTACCCAGCCAACATTCAGTGAGGAATGTTAATATCAATACAAGGACTTTAGGAAAAGACCTATTGTTTATCTAGTTATGTTATTAAAGATCAACCTGTGAGCTATTTGTCAACAAAGAGGGAAAAAAAATTAAAATTAAAACTTTATTTCTCTTAAAATGATGAATTAGGCTACCTGGGAGAGAAGGAATAGATGGGTCAATAGGGTCTCTGTATGTTATTGCACAGTTATACCTTCCAAAGTATAGGTAGGCAGGAGAGGTACGATATATGTGCATCAGATATCAGAATTAGTTAACACAGGAGCTTTAGAAGTTGAGCTTCAGGGTTTTTGATTTGAACTGCTAACAAAGAATTTTGTTGTTGGATTTTTTTGGGGGGGAGAAGTATTTGTTTTTGTTTTGTTTTGTTGCTATTTTAAAACCTTGTTATCTCAAATCTTCTGTTTGAGATCCTTCATTAAGTTATGATCTCAACTATGCTTGGAAACAATTTACTTTCAGAAGAAAGAAGATTCAGTGTTGAGGATATGAGGGCCCAAGAGAATTTACAAAAGAAAAGGGACAATGAGGGAAGAACAGGTTAAATGAAGGGAAGGGGTTAAGAAAGTATGAAGGCACAGAAAACAAGAAGAGTAGAAAATAATGGAGAAGAAGGAAGTAATAAAATAATGGAGGAAGAAAACAGAAATAATGACAGTTAGGCAGAGGAAACTCTGCAACTAAGTTTCTTACAAATCATGCTGTTTAATGGCAGTGCCAATCCATGAGCAAAGATACGAGCACAATCTGCTTTTCTAAGGCCATGAAAATATGAGATTTTTCAATTAAAAGTGCATATATCAGGAAAGCATAAAATGACTAACATGCAAGATCCCTTTTAAAAATTAGTTACTATAAAACAAGACTAAACATCATTTATCTCTTGACCTTTTTATTCAGCAAGTTAATCAAGCACCTACCTACAATGACAAGCTACTGGTATTTCAGGATAACGACAGACATAGTCCTTGCCTGCAAGGAACTACTAGTAGAAAGGACAAAGAAGCAAACAATGAAAAGGCACAAGAATTTTGGTGTGCCTTACATGCTGCTCTGCAAGATAATAGTAGTATGGTTGGGCGAGGAGGGCAGTAGATGTTTACACTGATAAAATACTTCTGACTTACAGACCAGCAAAAACCCTGAGGCTGGAAGGAGTTTGACATGACCTATAACTTGCTTCAGGTCCAGAGTGGCTTTAACACATTGATCAAAAGGAGAATAACCAGAAGAAGTAGGGAGGGCCAGATCATTCAGTGTTTTTAAAGCAAAGCTTTCTAATGGAATTTGGATTTTATATTGTTGAGAAGACATTGAAGATTTTTAAGCAGGAGAAATATATAGTATACTTTGCATTTTAAAAGGATACTAAGTTGAATTTTGTCAACCTCATACAGAATAAACCCTCACAGAGCTTAAAAAAGGCACAGACCGAGTGTTTTCATTTATCTACTGCCCATCAAAGCTGCACTGAATTTTTAAAAATGTGGTACATAAAAAAAATAAAATAAAATAAAAAAATAAAAAAATAATAATAAAAATGTGGTACATATACACAATGGAATATTATGCAGCCATAAAGAAGGACAAAGACATGAAATTTGCAGCTACTTGGACGGATTTAGAGTCTATCATACTCAGTGATCTATCACAGAAACAAAGAAGAGAGTACCATATGTTCTCACTCACAAGTGGACCTTGAACAATTATCATAATGCTATAAGAAAGGGATAGGCAGTAGCAGAAAACTGCCAGGGGAGAGTGGGTGGGATAGGCAGTTGAAGGAAACTGCCAGGGGAGGGAGGGGCACACCTCATCAACAGGGATACCAGCATAATGAATATTTGTATAGCTAACCTGAATTGTATCCCACATCTTTAAAATAAAATAAAATAAATTTGAAAGACAAAAATGACTGTTCATGGCGTTTATGTTTCCATATGAATTCCTGTATTGTCATTTCCAGGTCTGAGAAGAATGATGCTGGTAATTTAATGGGTATTGTATTAAATCTGTAGATTGTCTTGGGTAGGATGGATATCTTAATAATGTTGATTCTTCCAATCCATGAGCATGGAATATTTTTCCATTTGTTTGTGTCATCTTTGATTTCTTTGAGCGGTGTTTTGTATGTTTGTTGTAAAGGTCTTTTATTTCTCTGGTTAGGAAAATGCCAAGGTATTTCATTTTCTTTGTGGCTATTTTGAATGAGATTGTGCTTTTATTTGCATTTCTGTTTGTTTATTGTTGGTGTACAGGAATGCTACTGTCTTTTGCACCTTTATTTTATACCCTGAGAGTTTGCCAAGGTCCTTAATCAGTGCAAGGAGGTTTTTGACAGATTGTCTTGGGTTTTTGAGGTATAGAACCGTGTCATCTGCAAAGAGGGATAACTTAACCTCCTCTTTTCCTATTTGGACACCCCTGATTTCCTTCTCTTATCTGACTGGTCTAGCTAGAACTTCCAATACCAAAACAATCCTCAGTAAGAAAAACAAACAAACAAATAAAAAAAGCAGGATGTATCACACTTTCAGACTTTAAACTTTATTATAAGGCTACAATAATCAAAACATCCTGGTATTAGTACAAGAACAGGCATAAGGACCAATGATGGAACAGGACAGAGATTCCAGAAGCAAAACCTCAATTTTTCAACCAGCTCATCTTCAACAAACCTCCACCATCAACCACTGGGGAGAAGAGAACCTTTCCAGTAGATGGTGCTGGGAAAACTGGCTGACCACATGAAGATTAAAACAAGACCCCTACCTATCACCACACACAAAAATCAACTCTAAATGGATCAAAGACCTAAATGTAAAACCTTAAACTATAAGATTCTTGGAAAATGCAGGAGACGCCCTTATGGAAATTGGAACTGACAGCCAATTCCTGATCAAAACCCCAAGTGCCCATACCATAAGAGATAAGATGGACAAGTGGGACCTCATCAAACTGACAAGCTTCTACAAAGTCAAAGAAATGATCAAGAGAGCAGGGAGACAATTCACAGACTGGGAAAAAATATTTGCCCACTGTATATCTGACAAAGGCCTGACATCTAGGATCTACAAGGAACTCAAATGTACTGAAAAGCAAAAAACAAACAGCCTCATTACAAAGTGGGCAAAAGATATGACTAGTTGCTTCTCAAAAGAAGACATACGAACAGCCAACAGATATATGAAAAAATGCTCAGCCTCACTAGTCATCAAAGAAATGCAAATTAAAGCCACACTGAGATACCACCTAATTCCAGTCAGGATGGCTATCACCAATAACTCAAAAAACAACAAATGCTGAAGAGGATGCAGGGAAAAGGAAACATTGTTGGTGGGACTGTACACTAGTACAACCTCTATGGAAAACAGTGTGGCGATTTCTAAAATATCTAAAATTCGACCTTCCACATGACCCCACAATCTCCCTTCTGGGAATATACCTGGAGGAACTCAAATCACCGTATGAAAAAGATACTTGTACATGCATGTTTATTGCAGCATTATTCACAATAACAAAAACATGGAACCAACCATGCTGCCCATTGAAAAAGGACTGGATTAAAAAATGTGGTACATATACACAATGGAATATTACACAGCCATAAAGGACACAATTATGCACTTTGCAGCAACTTAGATGAATTTAGAATCTATAATACTAAGTGATCTATCCCAGAAGCAAAGAAATGAGCACCAGAAGTTCTCACTCATAAGTGGACTTTGAACTATCATAACACTGTAAGAAAGGGATTGGCAGTAGTGGGAAATTGCCAGGGGAGTGGGGATGGGAATTAGCAGGGGTGGAAAACTGCCAGAGGAGGAGAGGGGGCACACCTCATCAATAAGGGTACCTGCACGATGAACATTTGTATACCTAACCCTGATTTGCACCCCACATCTTTAAAATAATATATGCAAAAAAATAGAAATGGATACAATCTATTTTTGTTCCATATAAAATAATTATGGAAATAAAAAGATTATTTATAGGACACTACAGACTGTGTGGTCCAGTAATGAGATCCAAATGTAAAGTTATACATAAATTTTTCTTTATTTTTGTAGCTTTATGATGTACATATAGTTTTTCGTTACATGGTTGCATTGTAGAGTGGCAAAGAAGTCTGGGCTTTAAGTGATCCTACCACCTCACCTGTGCACAGGGTACCTGACAGGTGATTTTTTTGTCCCTCCACTCCTTCCAACCCTCCCTCTTTTGAGTCTCCAATGTCCATTGTATCATTCTCTATGCCTTTGCAGAGTCTTAATTTCGTTGCCACTTATAAGTGAGAACTTGTGGTGTTTGGTTTTCTATTCCTAAGCTAGTTCACTTAGGGTGAATAGTGTTCCATAGTGTATAAATACCGCATTTTCATTTTCCATTGATCAATTGATGGGCATTTAGGTTTATTCCATATCTTTGCAATTGTGAATTATACTACCATAAATATGCGAGTGTAGGTGTCTTTTTTATATAATGATCTCTGTTCCTTTGGGTAGATATGTAGTAGTGAAATTGCTGGATAAAACAGTAAATCTACTTTTAGTTGTTTGAGAAATCTTTATACCACTTTCTGTGGAGGCTGTACTAATTTGCACTCCTACCAATAGTGTATAAATGTTACCTTTTCTCTGCATCTGTGCCAGTATCTGTTATTTTTTATTTTTTAATAATGGACATTCTGATTGGTGTAAGGTGAGATCTCATTGTGCTTTAAATTTGTATTTTCCCTGATTGTGAGTGATGCTGAGCTTTTAAAAATATGTTCGTTGCCCATTTATGTATCTTCTTTTGAGAGATATCTGCTCATGTCTTTTGTTCATTTTTAAAAATGGTGTTATTTGCTTTTTTTTTCTGACTTGTTTGAGTTCTATGTAGATTCTGGATATTATTTCCTTGTCAGCTGTATAGTTTGTAATATCTTCTTCCATTCTGTATGTTGCCTATTTGCTCTGTTGATTATTTCTCATTCTGTGCAGAAGTTTTTAGTTTAATTAAGTTCCACTTATTTATTTTTGGTTTTGCTGCATTTGCTTTTGGGATTTTAGCCATAAATTCTTTTCCTAGGCCTATGGCCTGAAGAGTTTTCCCTAGGTTTCTTCTAGGATTTTTGTGGTTTCAGGTTTGACATTTAAGTCTTTAATCCCTATTGAATTAATTTTTGTATATGGAGAGAGAGAGGGATCAAGTTTCATTTTTCTGCATGTAGCTTTCCAATTTTCCTAGCACCATTTGTTGAATAGGATGTCCCTTCCCCATTGCATGTTTTTGGCTGCTTTATACAATAAGATTTTAATTTGTGTAGTGAATCTATATCCACTTACATCAATTTGGAAATAATACTAAATGTATAAATTATAAATATGAGGCACAGTTCTCTATTTTTCCATGCACCCTCAGCGACTGTGGACAGTGGTAGTGGCACGAAAGATGAAGAGAAGTAAAGTGAATATGATAAGAATGACTTGATTTCTCATTTGTGTAACTCTCAGGGGTAATGATGCAACTTATTGTAGTAAGTTATTTCACTTCACAAAGAGTGAAGTACTTCTCTTATGCTGGTGGTCCTTAAACCATGCTTTGAGAAGCATTTCTTCAATATCTATGGAGTCAACAAACTACTTATCAGTTGATAGATAAAGGTTGAGAATGTAATTGTTTTCCAAACAAAACAAAACAACCAATTAGATGACAAACAATTTGTCTTTGGAAATTATTAATGCATTCGATAACTAATCCTGATTCTTCGGTGTTGAAGATGTCATTGCTCTTTCATCTTCCTTTTGAGTCTATACAGTGGTCCTAGCAAATATTAATGCATTGACTTTTGCCTCTAATTGGAGAAGAAATAAAATGCTGTAAAATCCACTACTTTCCCAATCATCATCTCTTTCTGAGTGTGTTGAGGAATGAAGAAGAATGTTTGTGAGTTGCCAAAGTATAGGGTATGTTTCCAGAGTACTATTAGGAGCTGTTTTTGAGTGCAGTGGATTTCTGTCTGGGTGAATTATTGATAAGCTTCACTAAAGAAATCTTAGGCCATTTGCCTTTTTTTCCCTCAGCATCATTTTCTCTCAGCTAAGGCCTTGTTTCATTTGTAGGGTAGTAATTATATATAATTTTTATAGTAAAGTTGCTGTACATTTGTATCACATTGCTGATGAACAGCTTAATAACAGGCTCCTTGGAAATTAAGATTTTTTTATACACACTGCTTGATGTTCATTCTTGTACAGGTCAATAAAAATGGAAAATTATGCTTAAAATTGCTTGATATTTTTGAAGGATTCAATTACTTTTGTTATTAACTTTTGTGTTATTTTAATTTTATTAAAAATATTAACTTCAGTGTAGTAATTTACATAAAAATATCCTTGTTTCTAGAAAGTAGACTTAGAATTAATCATATAATTAAAGTGAGTTTCAGTTTGCCTCCAGGAATAGCACATAGCATAGCTCATTAATTTCCTTACTTTATATTTTTGGTTTGTTGTCTATTCCTCTGGTCTTTATTTTTGCTCTTTTTTGGAAATTTCTCTTTCTCTGTCCATCTCTTAAATATGATTAAGATACTCTTCTTGTCTTTCTTTTTTAAATCTCACTCAAATTGCTCTCTTTAAATACCTTTGGTTGTTATCATGACTTTAGCTATCATATGGTTCCCAAACCCATATCTTTGGCCCGTATATTTCTAATGAACTCCAAAGCAATTTAGTTAATTTCTTATTGAACAAAGCCATGTACATATCTCACAGGGACATCAGACCCATCATGTTCAAAATAACACTCTTTTTAAAACTTGATTTAAATATATTCTTCTCATACAGAGTCACAAAACCCAGAAACCTTAGATGCACCGTATCTCTGCTTTGTTTCCTCACCGCAATCAAGTCATAAATACTAATAATTATATTTCCCTCACATGTTCCTTATCCATTTTCTCCAATCCCCTCACCCCCATGGCTACTTCAGATACCTACTTCTATAACGAGAACACATAGACTCTTCAAATAGCTTAGGTTCACAGTTTCCAATTTTATTCCCTTAAACGGTTCTGCACATTATCCAAAAAGTAATCTGTGTAACTGCACCATTCTATTCCCTATTTACAATGAAGTTCAACAGAAGTTTGATCAGGAACTCCTTTTCCAGTATCATTCTTTTACTGTGCCTCGCCTTACAACCTGAGGTACAGCCTGGCACCACCCTTATTCATCCTATATCTTCAAATAAGATACCAACTCTTCCTCAGTCCCACAGTATACTATGCACACTTGTATCACAGTCCCTATGTTGTTTATAACATCGCTCTCTTTGTAGGGAGACTGTAAACTTCTGGGCGACTGAGACAGTATCTTACCAATGTTTGCTTCCTTGGTGTCTAGAACAATATACACAAAGAGCAGATGCTCTGTAAATGTAAGTTGAATGAGTGAATTAATAAATAAGTGAAATAATTAATTGTTAAGTATCTACACATGGATAATTGTGGATATAAAGTATTCATTTATGGATAATTGGAAAACTTCTTGGCAATATTTTATTTAGTTTTCCAGTTTTAGGTAGTTAATTAAATTTATTTTAATTTGTAAAGTGCTTCAGCTGTCTTTCCTAACCAAAGTACATAGCTCCTAAACTTTTCTTATCACTCTTTCAGAAGTCCCAGGACAATTTTTCCTTGAGCTTCATATTGTTCATAAAAATATACCTGCTTTGGATCCTTTATAGTCTGTGAGCTAAAATCATAGTATACTTCCTTCACTCCTTTGTGACCAGTAAACCGTGTGTCTCATATATTAACAACCTACCTCTCTCTCTAGTGAAGAACAAAATGTGTCCTGATCAATGAATTTGGATGTTTTTCTCTAAAACATTTCCCAACAAACAAACACACAGTTGCATACACAAAGACATAGACATACACATAAGAGAGACCATCAGAACATTTTTTTTCAATAAATCTTCTGTGCTTTATTATGTGAATATACTTATAACACCCCAGTCTGCACCATCATTATATCAAAAGTTTCACTGAACTTCATGAGTATATAATAGTAAGAATGTGAGTTAGACATTTGCTGCCCTCTCAACACTAGGGCTTCTACCATGACAGCTCTTCAAGGCCAGCTTTACCTTTGGTTCTGTCTTCCTACACTCAATATATGAAATCTCAGGTACTGCATAGGATAGCCTCAGAATCTTTTTAACTATGATGTGGAAACGTTGATAAAAGTATTTTTTTGTACCTACCAGTATCCAAGTAAGAATTGCCTGAGGAGGAGGAAATTGTCAGGCCATTATCACGTAAGGATGATGCTCTGCCTCCCCCAAGCTCCACTTAAAACATATGGGACAAGACTTAGATCCATGAACCCATTACCATCAAAATACTTGGGTGTAATTTACAATGTGGCCCCAGGAGTATGTATGCTCTTATTACTATGAGTTTCATGTATAGGGATCCAGATAGATATTTCATAATCACCTGCCAGCTACTTTTCTTCTGAATATCCATCTCCAGGGCCCAGAGAAATGGAGTAAGAGAGTCAAACAACTTTTATTTCTCCTGGTAGATATGGAGTCTGAGTTCTGTGTATCTTGGATCCCTCAAGGATCTTTTGTTGCCCTCAGGGACAATCCAGGAAGGCTTGGGTGGAGGCGACCCTACCATAAAATCTGTACTGCTGGTGCTCCCAGTGAGCAGGCCACAGCGCCTGCATCAGCCTGCCTTTAATAAGACAGAGACAACTCCTACACCCGGGAAGTCCCTTTTTCAGAGGCTGCCAGAAGGAGTAAGATCGTTAGCTCTGACTTTCAAAAGCTCCTGTGACCTCTGTACAATTAAGTATAAATCTAATCATATTTTGGACACAAGACCAGGTTTGTACCGCAGTGAGTAAAGGATCTTTTGCAAAGTATGGCAGTTTAGAGAAGTCAGGATGTGGAGGGAGGAAGGACTTCAGAAATCAATACACTGGATGACAGGTACAAGGTCAATTTATGGGTAGACAGTTTTCTGGGCCTAAGAGGGTTAGCATTTGCAGAGGTGGAGTCATAAGCTGTAAAGCTCGAATGGCCTCCTGATCATTTAGTATTTGTATACTTCTGTTAAACATCTAGGTTTTCCCTTTCTGTATCCCATGGCCATGTGACTCCTGAAATGGTAGCCAGAGAAGATGAAAGAAAAATCTAAAGACTTGACTAAAATCTAGGATATTTCCTTTGAATGTTATTTCTAATGTAATGCCTACCATCCATCCTTCCATCCATCCATCCAACAACTGTAATAAACACTGTCCCAGAAACATCATCTACTCAGAACCATGGAAACAGCTCTGCACAGGGGAGAGGTAGAGACAGGAGTAGCTGTTAACTCATCACATATATAACAACTTGCTCTGATCTTGTATCAGAAATTACTTCTATGAATGTAGGCCACATCCATGATGCACTCTTTGTGCTTACTCAGAAGGAACACAGTCAGATTTTCCTGAGTAGCATCAGGACATAAAAAGCTTAATGCAAGCTTGTTTGCCTAAAACTAGTAAACACAGGGGAAAAAAGTTCCTTGAAATCGCATTTGTAAATGTCATTCCTTAATTCATACATTCATATATTTTTTCTGATCACTTATTGAGCAGTTGCTGTGTGTAACATATTCTGCACAAGTTATAAATAAGAAAAATCAAATGATGAGGAAAAAGAGAACAAAATATAAAGACTGAATAAATTAGAAAGTAAAAATACATGAGAATATGGCTATGGTCCTTTCTTAATAATAAAATGACTAGTCATTCTGGAAAACAGAATTTATGTCTATAGCTACCATCATAATAGTAAAAATGTGAATCTTATAATCAAAGATAAATAAAATTCTTTGAAAATGGAAATCATATATGACACTTACACTAGTAACCTGAACTTAATTTTCTGTTCACTTACACTAGTAATCTGAACTTAATTTTCTTTCTTATTCATTGTGGCTTAAAAGATTTGACATAATGACTCTGAAAACAGATCGGTGAGTAAATCAATACACTGTGTACCTCATAAGCTCTTTCTATCTAATGACTAATCCAGATCTTCCTTTACTCCTCAGCACATATTTCACTGCCAAAACAGTGACCAATACAGACACTGTATCAAGGGCATGACGGAAAATCAGACATGTGTCACAGAACTCATTCTCCTGGGGTTTTCACTCAACTCAAACATGCAGATGCTCCTCTTTGGACTCTTCTCCCTGTTCTATGTCTTCACTCTGATAGGGAATGGGGTCATCCTGGGACTCATCTGGTTGGACAACAAACTGCACATGCCCATGTATTTCTTCCTTTCACACTTGGCCATTGTTGATACCTCATATGCTTCCAACAATGTCCCCAAGATGCTGGCAATCCTTCTGAACAAGAAAAGAACAATCTTCTTTTCCCCATGTATAATGCAGACTTTTTTATACATGGCTTTTGCTCACACAGAGTGTCTCATCTTGGTAATGATGTCCTATGATTGGTATGTGGCCATCTGCCACCCTCTGCAATACTCCGTCATCATGAGCTGGAGCGTGTGCATGGTTTTGGCTGTCATTTCCTGGGCATGTGGCTCCCTCCTGGCCCTGGTCCATGTGGGTCTCATCCTGAGGCTGCCTTTCTGTGGGCCTCATGAAATCAAATCAACCACTTCTTCTGTGAAATCCTATCTGTCCTCAAGCTGGCCTGTGCTGACACCCGGCTCAACCAAGTCGTCATCTTTGCTGCTTCTGTGTTCATCCTTGTGGGCCCTCTGTGCTTGGTGCTAGTCTACTACTTGCACATCCTGGCAGCCATCCTGAGAATCCAGTCTGGGGAGGGCCGCAGAAAGGCTTTCTCCACCTGCTCCTCCCACCTCTGTGTGGTAGGTCTCTTTTTTGGCAACGCCATCGTCATGTACATGGCCCCTAAGTCCCACCATCCTGAGGAGCAGCAGAAGGTCCTTTCCCTGTTTCATAGCCTTTTCAACCCTATGCTGAACCCCCTCATCTACAGCAGAAGGAATGCAGAGGTCAAGGGTGCCCTAAAGAGAGTATTGAGGAAACAGAGATCAAGGTGAAGGATGTTAGAGAGAGTCTTGGGGGTGGAAGAATTGCTGTCTATGAGGCTTGTGGGAATGCTAATGTAAACGCCTTAGAGTCTCATCGTTTACATTTCTGATATCAAGAACATATATTGATCAGATTCTGTCTCTAAATATGGGGTGCTGTCCAGACCACAAAGTATAGGAAGAAAGGCACAGAGAGCACAGGCCACAGAGAGAAAAGCCAAGTGGGGCAACTCGGGAGCAAAGAGTCATAAACTTCATTATCTCACATTCATCGGAAATTCCTCTGATTTTCATCTCCAGTACTGCTAGAAGTATATGCTAATAATCAATCCCATAGTGTATGTTGCTACAAGAGTATACCTCTAAAACATAGAATAAATTCTGACCTTGATTAAGCAACCCCCATTGGGTATGTAATAAGAACCAAGAGTAGAACCAATGCCTGGTCTGGAATTTAAAATCTAAGAATGGTGACATTAGTACTGGAATTCGTCTGAATGAGCCAAACACATATATCTCTGCAAAAAAACTAAGTTTAATTTAGGGATTTTCTTTTTCTTGGTATAAAAAGCAGAGAAATATCTGGGTGTTAGTTTCATTTCACTTAATTCTGCACCATTTAATTTTTAAAAGTTTGGAAGGAATTTACATTTAGAATAAATATGAGAGAAAGTTATTCGGGAAAGTTACCTTTTCTAGAATTCAGACTACAAAGCTGGGGGTAGGTGACAATTTACTATTCTGGTGATTACACAAAATATCATAGGAGTAAGAAAATACTACAAAGGAAGAAAGCACCAAGGGAAACTGATAGCTTGATGTAACATTGCATACTGCACTGAAAACTAGTCACATGACAAATCTGATAAGGAATTTTAGGAACTTCAACAAGAACTTAAAGGCCACCTACTCCAGGTGATATAAAGCACTTTTCCTGGACCCAAATGGTCAGGATAATGTGGAAGAGTAACTTGTTTTATTTTAACACAAGCTCGGGACCTACGTGATCAGCACAGCACGATAATATGATTTCTTTAACACAATGAGTATAATATCTTTTTGAATTCTCTCCTCTTCTTCTCTACCCTTATAGTATTGGAGTCATTCAATGTATGAAATATGACAATATTATATTATCTACCATTTGTAGCCTTTTCTATTGTTTTCACCTTAATTCTCTCATATATCATTATCACGCCATATCTTTCTTCCTCTGTAAAATAAAGAAGCAAATAGAAAATTTTCATTCCATTCTCTCTCCTGACACACTATTTTCCTTTCAGTTCCCAAAAAGCCTAGCTGCTGATTATTCTAGCTATCCGTTTATCTGAGTAAAAGTCTCTGGAGGTTATCCTAGTCTTCGTACCTCCATAGTATGAGGATATTTTCAACCCACAGAAAACCTCAGACCTTGCTCTGCCCAAAGAAAACAATTTTCTTCTGCCTGAAGAAAACAACTTGAATAAAGAAATAAATGCTGGCTCTAAATTTAACTTTCAAGCATTATGGAACTATTATATGCACAATTCTAAAGCTAGGAAAAAAGGGCAAGATTTTTGATATAAAAAGACTTTCTAACTATGCCTGGAAAATTATTGTATTCTCTAAAATATGTATACTTTTTATTATGGTTAAAGCCCTAAGAAAGGGAAGAGGAAACATATAGGATAGTTTCTTTCACATGAATCACAAACCATAGATTTGGATTCAGAATGTTTCCTCTAGGGTGATTTAAAAAATCAGGGGATGATGTTAGCTCTATGTCTGTCCAAAAATGCTTGGGAAAGAATAGACTAAAAAGATAAACCTTCTGCAGAAAGTGACTAGTATAGTTGCGTTATTAAGAAATGTCTTCTTGCAGGTCTGAGAGGTGGCTCCGATAAAAAAAAAACGTATATATTTAATAAATTATTAAAAAACCCTGAGTACATGAAAGATGTCTATTAACTCTTTCAATATTTGAGTTCTATAATTTTAATAAATAAATTATATTTTGGTATTATGAGCTCTTTATACTTTTCAATATTAGTGAATGTTCAGAAAGCTGAGGACAAGTGGAGAAAATGCACTACTTTCTACTGGAAGTTCTGCCATAATATTTCTTCACAAATGTTAATTCTACTTATCTTTCATCAATAGCACAATGAGGTAGATACTATTTTCCTACTGAATAAATGAGGAAACAAAGTTCAGAATGATTTAGTAACTTGCCCTACACCAAACAACCAGTAATAAAACAGAGTTGAGAGTTAAACATGGATTGTACTAATTGCAAACCCACACTTCCTATCAGCTTTCTTCCTACAACATCATGTATTTTAGCTCAACATGGGTTAGGTTCAACTTCCCCATGACGGGCCAGAGTCCAGAACAGAAAAGAGCTTACATTATTACAGCCAAAGCCTTAACACCAGAAAGAATACACCCTTTGGCCAGTCCATCTTTGGGGGATCCATTAGCACCTTTGATAAAAGTAGAATCCCTCACCTTAGTGGCTTAATCATTCCCCACTAGCAAATTCCTTTCCATGCTTTTCTGCTAAGTCACATGGTCCCATAGAGGGCAAATCTGAATGGGAGGCACCATGGCATCCCTCAGTATCACATTTTACCTGTAATTCTTGTCTTCTTTCTATCATCAAATTTATCCATCTGTTTTCTTTTATTTTATGATGTGATGAATGCTTTCCCGGGAAGTTTCTCTGTCTCTCCTGTATACAGAGCCATGATGGAGCTCCCTTATGAGCACTCTAGGCTGATAGGACTGAGGAAGGAAGGGCCCAGTTCAGGCCTAAGCTGAGATGCTTTTTGGAGTTGCATCTCAATTATGCCACAACCTACTAAATAAGTTTGCTTCTAAGAATAATTTAACCTCCTCAATCCTGAGTTTTATCTTAGGTCATATGAGAATTAAAATGTTTCAACTAGGTACCTTACATAACTTTTATGAATGCTAAATGATATAATTTATGTGAATCTGATTTGAAGTTATATTTATAAATTTTTATGTGAATCTGATACGGGGGAAACCAAAAAACCTTGAAATTTATTTATAAAAAATGTGTATTTATTCTTACTGTTTAAACATTTTAAGCATTATTTTAAACATTATTCTTGCATGTTTAAGCATTTTTTCCCAAAGGAAAAAACTAAAATCAATAAGTAAGTTTATAGAAAGGTGGAATTAAAATTAATATGAGTAATGTTTTTGAACATTGTAAGTTATCTACCAATAAGGTCTTGTAAATTGGTGTGCAGCTTTACCATAAATAGACACATAGGTTGAGCAATATAGATATGCATCGAACAGGCATTTGGAATAGTCTTTCCAATGTCTCTTCAGTCTTGAAAATTTTATTATTCTGTAATACATTTTTAAAATTTCATTTTACTGTGGGGGAGTTTATACTATTTTAAGCAAACCTCTGTTTAAAGATTTTAAAATGGTAAATCCAAGAGAAACTTTACCATGTTAAAAATCCTGTCTTGTTCCTCCAAGGATTGATTAATCAAAATAAAAATACTCAAATAAGAAAGAATCTTTGTATAAGCTCCGTATTTGTGGTTCTTTTATTTTAATTTCCGTATTACCATAGAAACTTTATTTCTAGATATCAGTGGTTTCACATTTTAAATATTAGCCTAATCTCCAGTAATATTAACTCAATGACTTTTGCCTCAAACATAGAGCAAACTGGACATTGAGGCTCAAGCCTGTAGTCTCAGTTATTCAGGAGGCTGAGGTGGAAGCATCACTTGAATCCAGAAGTTCGAGGTTGCAGTGAGCTATGATCACACCACTTTACTCCAGAAACCTGGGAGATAGCATGAAATCTTGTCTAAAAAAAAAAAAACAAATACAAAAAACATAGCAGTGATAGACAAATCATGAAAAGAGGAAATGAAAAAGAAAAAACCAGGTTCCAAAGCAAGATAAACATCTCTGTGAACCAGAAACAAAGCTTGAAATCAGACCTGTGAGTAATGCAGAAGAGGTGGGTTTGCTGGCCGAGTCTTGAAGCTGGCATGAACAGAAACAGCTTTGCTCTTGGGAACAAAATATATTCAAGTGCTTCATGTGATAATAAGGAACTGAGGTGAGGCATCTTTTTTGAAAGTAGGCTATGAAGTAGGTCAGGAGGGACAAAAAAATGCACTGCCATATACTGCTTCCTCATACAGCCCCAGGAGAACTGCAGGTTGAAAACTTGAGAGTGCCCAGGCACTGTACTTCAACCAGATGTGAAATCCACCCACTCTCACAGCTGGGATCCTCAACGTACTCAATACTACTATGGAATAATAATACTAAACCATGAATGTAAGATCCTGGTCTGATGGGTGCATATACATGATGGAATACCACACAGCCATAAAGAAAGACAAAATTATGAACTTCGCAGCAACTTGGATGGACTTAGAGTCTATAAAACTGAGTGATCTATCACAGAAACCAAAAACTAAGTACCATGTGTTCTCACTCATAATCAGATCTTGAATGATTACCGTAATACTGTGAGAAAGGAACTGGCAGTAGTGGGAAACTATGGGGGGGCACACCTCATCAACAAGGGTACCTGCATGATGAACATTTGTATACCTAACCCTGGATTGTACCCCCACATCTTTAAAATTAAAAAAATATATATTTTTGGGAAGTATCCATTGCATGCAGCTTGTTTTATCCATTTTCATTGTTTATAGTTTTATTTTTAATGATATACAATAATTTTTTTTTTTAATATTCTGGTCTAAACAGAGAACCTGAAGAGCTAGTCCAAGATAATCCCTAATCTTTAGATGAGAGAAAAGGCAGGGGAGGGGAGAGAAATGAGAAAGAGGAAGGGAAGAAAGGGAAGGACAGAGGAGGGAGGGGAAGGGAGGGGAAGAGAGAGAGGTGGAGAGAAAGAACTGGGTCTTTGAATTCATTGTCAGAAGCTTCCAGGAAAAACTACAAAATAAATTCACTGCTGATGTTCATTTTATGCCTTTAGGAAGGAGGAATCTGATAAAGACTTTATATTTTTATGCTTCAAATGCATAAACAGACTTTTTATGGCATGACATGGAGACCATTTTAGATGGCCAAAGAACTAAAAAGAAAATGATGGTCGGGTGCAGTGGCTCAAGCCAAAGCACATTGGGAGGCTAAGGTGAGAGGGTTGCCTGAGCTCGCGGGTTTGAGAACAGCCTGGGCAATTTGGCGGGGCCTCATCTCTACAATAAATAAATAAAAATTAGCCAGGTGTGGTAGCATGCCTGTAGTTCCGGCTATTTGAAAAGCTAAGGCGGAAGGATCTCTGATCCCAGCAGGTCAATGCTGGGTTGGCTGTGAGCATGCCACTGCACTCCAGCCTGGGCGATGGAGTGAGACTCCAACACAGGAGGGGGGGGCGGAGGA